>NW_023614364.1:0-40001 GCF_013339695.2 Rhipicephalus sanguineus
ATTAACAAGCTTTTACTGTACTCGGTGATGTTGTCCGTGCTGCTTATAATGTAAGTCTAGAGCACGCACTCAGTGGTTGAGGCTTATGTGCATCTTCTGCCTTTGACATGTAAACACCACTGCCTTCTCAAGTCCGTGCCTGACGCACAGCTTACTGTGCAAAGACATTCTTGTATAACTTGCTACAACCTTCTTAATGCTGTAAAATGAACCCAAATTCATAAAAATTAGGGAAAATTCGGCAGAGTCAGCAAATATGAAGGAGGCACTTGCAGTAAAAAATGTAGTTTGGCGAGTACATCAGCAGGTGTGTTATTGTAATGGGCTTCGCTTTCAGCAAGTTTCTATCCACTATAGCCCGTTATATTTATAAATTGGTAGCCTCTCTGCTCATATATCCCATAAAGCTTGGGACATCCAGAAGTCAACGTACACTTAGCTAAAACAGTGGGCTTAACACCATACCAAGGAAAAACCCAGGCTGCAAAGACACACTTCAGTTGGAAATTATGCCTCAATTCCAACCAGTTGGGCTTCATTTAGCATGACTAGCCACAAAAGCAACGGGCAGATGGGCATTTGATGACTGCATTACACAAATGAACTTGCGTGTAGTGAAAGTTAAGATAGAGCGGTGAAACTTAAAATTTTGAGTATCAATCAAGTCCTGTACATTTCATAATCTTTGTCCCCATCCATGTGAGCACTGCACGAACTAAAAGATGAATACATAAAGAGTAGCTCAGTTTTCAGCTCCAAAAAACGTTTCAAACACCTTTTGATCTCGTACCTTCAAATGCGAGCTATCAGTGGTTGCAATCTAGTAAGGACATTGAAAGAGATGACTCGCATCATGCATTTTTATTACGAACTTCCTGTGAAAGAGTAGGCGGGGGAGGACCAGGCCTCTCCTTCCCCCCCTCCCCTCCATAACTAATGCCTCTGATAAATAACTATTGAGCTGGCATATGAATGCTAATGCGTAGAAGTATCTGTGAGTATAAACGTGGGCCGACATTAACATGATATTAATGCTGAAGTTGACTAGACAGGACCATAAGGCGGCAAAGACTGTGGAGCTCACACAGACTCACTAAAGAAATATATTTTGCGCTTAGGGCTCACTTTGACTCAGAATCACCAAAATTGTCCTCAACCGGACTAACTCGGACTCGCACTTATTAAAAGTCTTCACAACAGCACTCACTCGGACTCAAACTCACGAAAATATTACTCACTCAGACTCACAGCTCTGAGTGAGTCGACTCATGAGTGAGTTTGCCGACCTATGTTGATGAGTGGGTCAAATCTATATCTTGTGACCACTACCAGAAAAAAAAAGAAAAAGTTGCTTAGGGAACATGTGCATGCTGTGCCAACATGAAAAGGGTATCACACCATCCCTCCTCAATAACTAGGGATATGATAAAGAAAGGAGTACACTCAGCTGTAAGCACATTGTCATGGGTAAGATAAATGACTGCATCAATGACATCCTTTCGCGTGCCACCAAGTGCAATCTAAGTGCCACACCCTCTCCCACATGGCATCAACAAGGTTAGTTGGACTTCACATAAGCAAGAGATATTTATACAACTGGTGGGAAAAAAGCAGGGAAGAGATTGAAAGAACGACAGTTGTCACGAACATTGATACATTCGTGAAATAGAGGCCTCTATGAGGCCTGCAAAAGTGGATGTCCAGTGAATTATTTATTATTATGTGATGTATTATGGCGCAAGGGCCAATTAATGGCCAAAGAGCGCCAGGTCGTGGGACAAAAAGATGTAAGCAATGATTATGGTTAGTGGCTGTGTAAGGGCCTTAAAATTCCACGCCCTAAAGGTGGGTAAAAACATATCTATTAAAGTCATGAGAGTGACATGAAGTGTGTGAACAGATCTATATATATACACAATGAAATTATGGCGATGATGTACGGAGTGAATAGCGCTTGTGCCTCCTCAACTCCTTTGTGGATGTCCAGTGAAGTGAAGCAGGAAAGCGAGCTTTACAACTACAACCAGCAGTTTGGAGGATTTGATCTGACCATATGAGGTGATCATCAGCAATTGCCTCCAATTCGATCTAGAGTAATCTTCGAGCGTAGAACAACATATTTAGCGTTGATGTTCAAGTGACACTAGCTTTCTCACTTTCCTCTGGGTCAAGCGGTACGACAAAAGGACAGCACCTTTTCTCAGAGACGACAAAGCGCTCACACTGAAGGAATAAAAAATGTAATAACTGTAGGGGTTTTATTCCCAAAACCACAAAATGATTTACGAGGGACGCCATGGTGGAGGGCTCCAGAAATTTGGACCATCCGGTGTTCTTTAACTTGCAGCTAACTCTAAGTACATGGGTCTCTGGCATTTCGCCTCCATAGAAATGCAGCCGCCGTGGCCGAGATTCAAACCCACGACCTTCAAGTCAGCAGTCAAGCACCGTAACCACTAGACCATTGTGGCGGGTCACACTGAAGGACGCTAAACTTTTTCATCTTAAAAGAAGGTAGGCATGCAAACATGGACACAACAGCTCTGAAGAGGCCAAGACGACACGAACGCCAACTATCAACTGATAAGGCGCACAGAGGCACACACAGACCCCTACGTGTGCTGGATTCACAGGTAGGCATAAGGCACCTATGTTTAACATAAAATGACAGAGCTGAGCTAGTTGATAGGTATTCATGGTAAAGAGGCAGGGCGTGCAAACACGGATACAAGAGAAGTCAAGATACCACAAATGCTGACTAACAACTGAAAAAGGCACACAGCAGGCAAAAAAAAGAGGTAGACACAAAAACTTATCTGCGCATGCCCAGGAGGCAAGAGGGCAAACATCACTCTGGCAAATGTGGTGGCCTACGTGACAGATAACTATTCAGACACTTGATTTTTTCTTTATGCAGATTTATCTAATGTTGGCTTGTGCATGCACTTACCACTATTACCGATATGGCAGGCCTCAATAGTTAAACGTGTTTCTTCATTCCTGTGCCGGTACAAAATTGTGCATTCATTGAATTTTGGCGTGCACGTACACTCTCGACAATGTAAGGATAGATTAGATGGTGATCCTCTGGTTAGCGATCTCTTTATGTTCAGAAATCTGAAGATAAGTCTGTTTAGTATGCAGACAAGTTTTTGTGTCTACTTGTAAGCCGGTGTGTGCCTTTTCAGTTGATAATTGGCGTTCGTGTCATCCTGACTTCTTCCGTTGTGTCCATTTAGCACGCCTTCCTTTTTTTTTAAGATGAATCCTTATAGACTAGTGTGGTACAGCGGTTTTGGTTTCAGTTATGAAACCTGCTTTCTTGCCACCAGGGGGCGCAATATCAGTGTATGTAATGCATCGTCACTAATAAAATTGGTGATTTGCTCAGAACCTGGCTGCGTACATTTACGTCCGCCACGGGGCCGCTGTCCCGGCGTACACCCGGTACTTTGTTCTTTCGGCGTCCCAGGCGGCCACACCGACACCACAACCACCTCAACTTTTCAGCCGTTCCCAACCTTGTGCTGCATTCTCCACTTCATGACATACACCAGCCAGTCTGGTAGTGGTGGGGTTATTCTGAAGCACGTACACCATTAGTATATTGTTACTATATATAGTGGAATGGAGAATTGGTAAGTTGGTTAAGCTTCACGCTAAAAACAGCCCAACAACACAAAAGTAGGAATACAAATGCTTGTACAGTGGGTTTCAGAGTGCACGTGACATAACCATGTTTGAAAATATGTGTTTCTTTTAACGAACTCTTCAGTTGCAAGTAAGTGCCTGACCCGTTTGTCTTTCTTCATCTATGTGTTGTTAGTTATGTTTTTAAATTAATGTTATTTTATTATTATTATTATTATTATTACGGGCAGAGTGCTTAAGACTTTCATCACCTCGGCCAGGGATCAGCCCAAGAGTTTGCAGGACGACTCAAGAAATACAAACAAACTGGATGGAGGCTAACACCTTCAGTGTAAAATATTACGCGATTTCCAGGATGATGGACTGAAAGAGATGAAATTGCACATGATTATGACAAAAATGCGCTAGGTGGCTACTAGTTGCCACCTCGTTCAAAGGTCATGCCAGTAATGATCATCCTCATCGGGGAATGAAAAGATAAGCTGGAGAAGAGGAGGGGTTATGGAGAACTAGTGGCTGCACAAGCCTGACATAGCACAAAAAGAGAGATTAGAGATATATTAATATTTAGTCATCTAATCACCTCACCCACCATGTAAATCAATCTTGTTTCTCTTAGCTTCAGAATTTGGCCAGCCGTTACGAGTTTGTTTGCTTTTAAATCAATTTAGGCTAGACAATGCCGAGGGATGTAGTACCACACAGTACTCAAGTACCACACAGTACTCAATTGCTTCAGTACTCAAGATACGGCTGCTGGCAGAATTACATGCTATATACACAAACTAATGTCCTTGCCAGAAATATATTTGAATATGTTTCAAAATTTGAAAATATTCAATTTGATATTCAAGCATTCTTTTTCTCTAACTGATGTCGAATTAAATTAAGAAACTTGCCAATTAAATATATCATTTCATAGGCGTGCGCGGGGGAGGGGGCAGAGGTTCCCCTGCAGTCCCCTTCAGCGGGGGCCAAGGTTCAAGGTTCGTCGCAGCGCCCCTCCCCATCACACTTATGTCAATGTATGGAGCTGACATTGCTCCCCCCTTTTAGATGAATAGGGGGGCGCGGCCGCCCCCCCCCCCCCCCCCCCCGTGCGCACGCCTATGATCTTGTTAACAGCTTTCAGTTGAACAAAATGAACGTTCACGAACGCATCGCATTCTTCATCTAAGGATATATCGCTACATTTTTTTTGTTACATTTTATACCGGGAATGCAAAACCAACAACTGCGAATGTCATTGCTTTTCTTTTGCTCTGCTTTTTTTTTCTGCGCAATATGGGAGCTCAATGCTTTTTAAAAAAAATGTCACGCACTCAAGAAAGTGCTCACGTGGTAACAAAACTATTATTCTTCGCAGCCTTCAGTAACTCCGTAAAATAATAATCGCTGGTGTTTAACGTCCCAAAACCACGATATGATTACAAGAGACGCCGTAGTGGAGGGCTCCGGAAATTTCGACCACCTGCGGCACTTTAACGTGCACGTAATTCTAAGTGCACGGGCCTCAAGCATCGTCGCCTTCATCGAAAATACGGCCGCCGCGGCCGGGATTCGATGCCGCGACCTTAGCGTCTGCAGTCGAGCACCATAACCACTAGACCACCGTGGCGGGTAGTAATGAACTCCGTTAAAATAAATTATCGGTATTTCCGACAGCATGAATTCTCAGTGAAATTAAGGCACCAGTGCGCGGCCGCCATGCATTGACTAAATAGCGAATCGTTGCCAAAATAACGTGAAGAGCTTTATTCGGGACGTAGAAACTAGTACAACATTGAATCTCCACAGACGTGCGTTTAACGAAATCAAAACAAAACGACCATACATATAACAACATACGAAACGTCAACAACAACGTCAGCGTGCAATGAAAATCTTCGCTGTATGAAATCGAAGGCTCGATATTTCAAGAACAGAGAAACGAAGGAACAACAACCCTCCTGCCAGACCATAGCCTCACGCCGAAAGGATGGTCTTGTGCAGTATCTCGTAGGCGACGCGCCTCCGAAAGTAGGGAATGTGTTCCTGGCCGAAAGAGATGGGCGCGTCCCTGGTCAGGCACTCGGCGTACTGGCATACGAACACGCCGCAGTCGTTGCCGTTCTGCTGAAGCGGCACGTCGGCCACTCTGGTCGTCCAGCCGCGCCAGTCGAGCCCGCGGTCGCGCCTCTGCCGACTCTCGGCCTCCAGGTACAGCCGCATCAGCCTCAGGCACCGCGGAGTCTTGAACGGCGGCCCGAGGCTGTCGTAGTAGGCGATGCGACGCTGGCGGAAATCCACCACGACCAGGCACCAGTGCGCGGTGATGTGCAGGGGAACGAGCAAGACGTCGAAGGAGAAGAGGTCCACCTTTCGCGTCCAACGCGAGACGCCCCCCGTAGCCGGCGGCGATCAGCTTGGGGACGAAGAACGTGCTGAAGGCGTACACTCGGGGCAGGCCTTTGCGCTCGCCGGAACGCGCCACGATCAGGTTCATGTAGAAGTTTATGATCTCGTCGTTCAGCCATTGCCCGTCGGTCAGCGTGTACAGGTCCGCTCGCTTGATGTCGATCCGGAAGGCGGACACGAGGACTTGATCTGGCGGCGTCGGCACCAAGGCAGCTTCTACCTCGCGGTGCATCGCCCGCGTGAACCTGGTAGAGGCGGACGACTCCGCGTGATCGCGAACGGCGCTCGATCTGGTTCGACGCTTCGGGGCGCAAGACCTCCTTACCAGCAGCCGCTTTAGCGCGATGAACCAGTCCGCAGCTTCTGCCGCTTTGTCAGGCGACGACGCCGCGGTAGACGTGGATCGCTTGCCGCCGTAGTCCGGGTCCGGGTTTCGGGTCGAACGCAACGAGCGACCGCTTCTCGGCGACTGCTGGGCGACTGCCGTTCCGAAGTCGAGACCCACCAGGCAGCCATCGCCGTACGTCTCGTAGCGCGAAAGCTCTTCAACGTACTTGGTCACCAAGTCCGCGCAGGCTTTTTGCTTCCACAGAATGCGAGGCTGCTGACCGCGGTCGCTTTTACCCGCGGCTCCAGTGTCTTTCAGGCTGCTGCGCCGACTGCGCGGTTTGTACAGGGCGTCGGTGCGCCGTCGCATCGTCGCTTTCGCCATCCTCTCCAGTCAGAGTGCGAGTCGCCTTCTTGAATGTCTTCGCAACACGCTCCCTGAGAACCACAACCGCGCCGCGCGTTCCCACAGAGCGATCAGCGCAGTGACGTATCGAATCGAAGTGCTCCTTTCGGATCCGGCACGATCAACTAAGCGCGACGCTAAGTTCCCACAGCTGCAGCGTTCTTAGAAAGCCGACGAATACATCGGAACACTTGCCACTGCCCAAACTGGCGAGACGCTAACGAAAACGAACGGAAAATAAACGAAAAACAAACAACGCACGCGGACGGACGCAGCCATGGAGGAAAAAAAAAGACGCAGCATTTAACTGTTGTATATATTATTGTTGCCAGATAGAGCTACGTTGACACTTTCTGTACTCTCCATCAAGCTCCGCGCTCTCCATATCACGTCCCTAACAAGATGGCAAACGTGACGTCACCGATCTTTTTCTTAATAGCATTTACGCCAATTTACACCGTGGCGAACTTGGATGCCGTCCAAGAACATTTCGTCCACGCTCACAACTCTGTCGCAGTATCGTGAAGCTTGAAAGCGCTGGATGAAGAAGTGTCAGGATTACCATACACCTGCTCTACAGGGTTTACGTCGCGACGGTGAGCAATAAGAAATGACGTAATGAATGTAGTTGCTCCTAGATTTATCTTGCCCTCCTTTCGATTGCCTGGCCGCCACCGAAGACAAGGACAGCGCACTGGGATGTGACGCGAAGGCGTACGCGTCGTACTGTCGTGAAGCTGGAACGTACACAATCGAAAAAAAAAAATTAAGAGTTGCATATCGCTCCTCTCTTCAGCATGGTTTACTATGGCGAGCAAACTATAACACAACGCATATAATTACTCCTGTATTTACTTTTGTCCTTCTTGAGGTGGTAATGTTACGTGCCATTGTTTCCCTTCGTAGCAATAAGGAAACTTGTGGCAGAGAGCTGGATTAGTGGTATCTTCGATAAGTGATCCATTTCTAGCGCGTAAGGCGAAAAAGAAAATTTAGAGAGTGTAATAGAGTAAACATGACACGTACGACGCTGATACTCTCTGCTGCCCTTTTTCTCTATTTCAATTCTCGTTTCTAACAGCGGAGCTATTTAAAGGGCCCCTCACCAGGTTTGACAATTTTGAGCTAACGAGCGCAATGCATACACTGGGCGTTCACGATTACGTCTGCCAAAATTTGCAACGCTACGCGCCGCGGAAATGGGTCAAATTTTAAGATGAACGCTGCTTGCCCTTGCTCTCGCGGGCACGCGCTTTAGAGAATGAGGGGATGACGTACATGAGAAAATGGCCCTGCGTAGATGGTAGTGCTGTGACGTGGCTCCTCTACGTAGACGACTGTGCTCTGACGTCGCCAACAGTAGACGCTGCAATAATTATTTGACACGACATGTGTAGTTTGTGTAATTTGCTGCTTGAATAGATTAATAAAACTTGAGAGAAATAATGAGACACACAAAGAGAATGTGTGCGTCTTTTTCATTTTTTTTTTCGTGAATTGCAGCGAGATGCGGGGCTAATGTGCCTCCCTTTCCCATGCGTTCGTGTCCCCGCGGTTAGCACATCGAGCAGACGCCAGCCCTGGAAACGAAATGTTCTGGCGCGTTCGAGCACTCATTATGTTCGTTTATTCTACCGCGTCCAAGTAAACGTTAATACGGCACTGGCTCATGATACCGCCACTCTCGTGCCCGTACAAATGTCTCAACTTTCATGCCCGTCCCGCAAGAAACAGGCAGTACACCACAGAGAACGCCGACAAAATGCCCATGGCCGCTACATAAAAAAAAGGTAGCGGCCGTGCAACGCCGCTCGCGTGCTCGGGCTGGCTCGGGCACGTCATGCGCACGTGACCATGCATGCGCATGACGTGTTCATGCGTATGTGTCAAGTGAGGAGGACAGGGAAGGTATTTGGCTTGCTAAGGCTACACGGGGCGAGTGGCAAGGGTTTGAAACTCGCCTCCTCGCATCGTGGTTTCGCGCCGCTACAAATTATTGTTTTTCTCAGCTCTTAATGAACCGATTTGAAAAATTCTTGCGGCATACTGCTCTTCATTCGGCACACAACAACTTCCAGCGTCCAACTAAAATTTGCTATGTGGCCTGGTGAGGGGCCCTTTAAGCTTTGGGTAGCGCCGTTGGTCGACCGCCCAAAACTGGCAAAGCGGGGTAGAGCGAAGCTAAGAGAGGTGGAATGTCGACCATACCTATGCAATGCAACGGTAGGGTAAATGGAGGAGAGTAAATGCATAGTATAGTACAGCGAGGGGGTGGGAAAGCGAAGTGAGGGTGAGGATAGCACTGACAGGTACAGACGAGTCCACTGTTAAAGGGAACACTTGTGTGCAGAGCATGTTCGGATTTCGCTTTCTTGCAAAAGCATAGTGCCTTAGATTTCCATAAGACTACTACTGGTGGTTGACAGTTGGGACTCCTTTTGACAGAATAGTGCCATGCACGAACGAAGTTTCCCCATCCACTTGCCCTTAGGGGGCCAGCAATATGAAGGGTGCTCATTCGAGTGTTCCCTTTCACAGTGGACCGTACTGTACATTATACCATAGCAAGGGGGTGGGAAAGGGAAGTGAGGATAAAGAGGGGGTAGTAGCGCAAATTCGACGGGGACAAAGAGGACAAGAAGAAACACGACACTCGCTACATTCTTGTCCTCTTTCTTCTTGTCCTCCTTGTCCCCGTCGAATTTGCGCTACTACACCATATGTTAAAATGATATGTCACCAACTAGCCCAGCTCTCAACCCTAATAAAGAGGGGGGATCGAGAATATAATATAGTATGCATGATCATGCGTAGTATATTATAACATTGGATGGGAAAGGGAAGTGAGGGTGAGGAGGGTAAAAAGGAGGGAGAGGGTAAAACATAGCCATGTAGAGTATATCAAAGCATGGGAAAGGAGAAATGATGTGAGGGTGAGGAGGAAGAAAGAGAGGGGGGCAGAGGATAAAGCATGGTTATTTATAGTACAGTATACCAAGGGGTGGGAAAGGGAAGTAAGGGTGAGGATGAATGATGTGAGGGTGATGAGGGAATAGATGGGGAGATGGTAAAGCATAGTTAGCAAGCGGGCGGGAAAGGAAATTGAGGATGAGGAGGGAGATGAGGACTGTGTGGCCTAGCATAGCCATGTGTAAGCAAGGAGTGGGAAAGGGAGGTGAGGAGGGTGGAGGGTATAGCACAGTTAGCGGAGGTGAATGGTGGAGGAGAGAGGCGAGTTGAAGGTTGCATACATGTTAGGGAAGGCCACCACCTCTGCTGTTTCCTCAGTCGTCGCACCAATAGTGTACTGCAGCTGCCCCGATTGCTTTCTTCTAAAGACATGTAAATACACCAGCTTTCCGAAGAAGCAGTCGGCTTGATCAGCGCATGAATGTTACGTGGTCCATTCCAATAACCGACATCTCAGCACTCAGCTCAACTTTACGTAGCACGAATAATTTCACAGAATGAAGAGCTTACAGCTCAGGGCGATTAGATTAATCGCCAAACTCACACATCATCTAGAGAACAGTTTAAAAGAAAAAAGTCTAAATGTTGCCACACTTCTACAGTTCGCGCGTAAGCTTCGCGACTGTCTACCTTGCCTCTTTTCAAGGCCGTGCATGCTTCTAAAGGAGGTTGGGTTTATTTGTTCTAGTTTTTTTTTTAACGGTCGGGGCTTCTGTCTAATTACACGAGAATGCAGACATGGTTTTTTCTCGGCAACCACTGCATCGAACTCGTTTAGATTTGTCGCATTCGAAGGAAAAAGTCGAAAACTAGTTATTGAGTGGGAAGCTGAGTTCGCTGCGTTATCCATCGGCGTTCTTTTTTTAAATAATAGTTGAAAACAGCACCATTTTCAAAAACGAAACTATGAGCCCTCACAACTCACCAACTCGGAAACAAAAGAGATGTGACAATTGTGTAAACCGCATCTGATAATACATCTAAACCAGGCAATGTGTGTGTGCGCGTGTGTGTGTTCGTGTGTTTGTGTGGGTCATTGGGCGCCTTGAACTGCACAATTAATATGAATACGACTTTTGCGACACCCTCCTGAACACTAACGATTTCACGCAAGTCCCAAATTTATGTCCAATTTATACGCCTTATATGCTCAAACAGATGCATTTGACAGCACTGCGATGTTTTTTGCTGCGCAATTACGAATTTCCAAACTTCATGCTTCTATTTTAACTCACCGATTTTCCAAGCTTTCTGTACAAAATTTCGTGCCCTAATGTTGGTTCCAACAGTCAATAGAATTAAATGTTGCTAAATACAAAAAATTTATTTCAAATCGGCCAGCGGTTTTAGAAGCATTTTCTGCGTTTTACCTGCGTTAGGATATATGTATATGAAACTTAGTTCACAAAAATACCGCGCAGTGTGTTGTGAAAGGCAGGGGCGTAGCCAGAATTTTTTTTCGGGGGGGAGGGGTTCAACCATACTTTATGTATGTTCGTGCGTGCGTTTGTATGTGCGCGTGTATATATACGCAAGCAAAACTGAAAAATTTCGGGGGGGGGGGGTTTGAACCCCCACCCACCCCCCCCCTGGCTACCCCCCTGGTGAAAGGACGGGATGTGTTATGAGGCCCTGGATTAATATTGACCACTTGCAGTTTTTAAATGCGAAGCATTTCTTAGCGAACCTCTGGCACTGAGCGTTTCTATCTACGTATCTATCTATCTATCTATCTAGCCGCCTACGTCTGGGTGCTCTCATGATCGCTTCCTTAACTTGGTGTAGACCAAAATTGACATGGGAGGATAAGAGGATTTGACGAATATGATTGCCGGGTCATGACATGAATAACGTTAAAATCCTCTCGCGTACGTCGTCAAACCCTTTCCACTAGACACGTGTGGCATATACCCGTTTACCACGGGCCAAGGTGTACGGGTATGCGCCACAGGTGATTGACAGTTTGTATCTACCCAGGAACGGCGAGAACAGCCATTGGTAACTTAAATGCTAGAGCGTTAGGGAAAACCAACATCGGTAGCGGTGACTCAACGAATGGAAAGAATGAAAATTAGGATCCCAGCAGGAATCGAACCCAGGCATTTTGCGTGGCAATCAGGTATTCTACCACTGAGCCACGCCAGGTCTATAAACTGGTTTGGAAAAACAGCCTACGCAGGCGTAATAACGGTGCAACGTCAATTGTGGTTGTGGTGCTGGCTATCTAATTTTACAAGAAAGCAATAAACACTACATGATACTCCTACGATGTGTACTCCTACGATACAGGCGTCATATCAGATTAACGTCTGTAGTTCCAGTGTTGGCTCCGCTTTTATATATAGCATTATAATAAACATTGCGTTTGTATTCCTATGATACAGCAAGCTATATTGAAGCATTGCTCGACCACGGAGGAATACATTAACGAAGGTTACATATGATATCCACATCACCGCACCGTAAAGTGCACTTCGTCCACCAGAACGACGCATTGTCCTCTTCATTCCTTACGAGGCTGGGCGATGGCCTCACGCTGACAGAGGATGATGCCAGATTGATTGACAGCCGCTTTGTAGACTAGGCTACGTAGGCCACATAGCCCAGGTAGTCTACGAATATGACAAACACCATCCACTGATGTTGGTCTAAGTAGCACTAACCAGGCCTACCAGCCTCGACGGCCTATGCCTCACCAACGCGAAGGGTGGCTTCAGGTTCCGACATGTCACCGGCTCTGTCAACAGACAATTTGTCGATGAAATGACCGAGGCCTCCACGACTTCCAACAGCTCTGCTATAGCACATACTTCACTACACATGGAACACTCGTCACCACGATCACGACCGGATCCTATAACAAGTCACGACCAGCTGCTAGTACTCACTGATCACGGTGATGATGCCCTGTTCAAGAACTGTCAAGAACTTCTTGCACACATGCACACGGGTTCGTGAAACGTGCGTGCGTTCTCGGGACACGTATAAGCACTACATATCAGCTTTCCGCTTCTGGTGTTGGTAATACCCACGTTGCCATTCGCAGCGTTACCCAACCGTAAACAATTGGTTATATACCACATATTCCGCTCTTCAACATATATATGTGTGCGTATAAAATATATACAAATCTTTAGCGTCATTTTGTAACGTGTCGCTCAGTAAAAAAAGTTACGCCACAGTCACCTACCCGCCGCATGCTTCGCATGCGCGGGAGTCGATGCATGCTTCGCATGCATCGACTCTCACGGTACGTGGGATCTGTCGATTTTTTTTTTACATGCATATAAATAAGGCACATGTTTTTGTTTGTTTGTTTGTTTGTTTGTTTGTTTGTTTGTTTGTTTGTTTGTTTGTTTGTTTGTTTGTTTGTTTGTTTTAGCATTCTCGCCTCTTCGCGATCAGGATCGCAGGCACCGAAAATTCTACAGCTTGAGTTCACCCAAGGTCAGTGCGTAACAGGCAAACCATCGATGAATTGTAAGTCTTGTCCGTCGGTATGGTATGGCCGCTGGACAGACATGTCGTCCCCTTTGGCGTGTCCTTTTCTTCGTGTTCGTAGCAGTCGGTGTCGGCGACGCTAGAGTAATCATCATGATCCTCATGAACAGATGTCAGCATATGAAATTCTGTTCATTAAATTTTCGACTAATAAGCCTAGCGAGCTCATCGTAATTGGGAAGTTGAGGTTAGTTCCTTGTAAAAGCTATATCAACTTTTGAACCAGTTCGATTACCCGCGTAACTCCGTCACGGCTCATTCGCCAAATCTCGGAGCGGGCGAAACCAAAACCATGAGCCGAAGTACGCGTGGTGACCACGCCCTTCAAGGCGACGTTGCTGTCTACGTCACCCAGAGGCAGGCGGGCACTTATTTCGCCGTCAGAGGCGAATGGAGATGGAGACGCGCAGGCGAGGAGGTCTGCGCGTCTCCGTTGGTAGCATGGAGGAAGGAAAAACTAAGGAGAGGCCCTATCGTATCCCAATGCATTGCGAAAAGTGTGGCGGAAGTGACGTCAGATTTATGGGGCAAACAAACCGGTATGGGGCAAACAAAACAGCAGACGCCCCGCGGCGTGCTCTCCGCGGTGCTTCGGTTCTGCTCGGATTTGTAGTCCCGGCGTAAACTTAGCGCATATTGTGCGGTTCGCACGCAGTGAAATGTTGCAAGCAGACGTTTACCAGGCTGTTCGTGCGTGGCAGGCCCGAGCGCTGCGTGCTGAAAATCTTCGCGGAGCGTTTTTGTGCAACAGTACAGAAAGTACCGGTACGTGCCGTAATCAAAAACATTCAGCCTCTGCCTCATCTTATTCGAACTCACCTTGCAGAGACTTACGCGTTCTGCTGGGCGTTAGGCCTTTCTTTTCCTTTCTCGTATACCCGATTTCCAGATCTATTGCCCGATTAGCGGTTATTTTCTCGTGTATATGGAGTGAGCGCAGTAGCTATTCGGCGCAACGCCAACCTATATGTACGTAACTTCACGTCGAAAAGAAGACACCGCTGTATTGTATACGCGATCGTGCACGTAAAGTTTGTAATTCCAGTGCGCACACAACACAAGCACGCAACGAGCGCACACCGCACAATACATACATCACGTAGTCCGATAACAACAACAAAAGTTTATTGCCCTTTCGTTTGAACGACACAGCCTCTAAAACGTACGATGCCTTCAGCGCATGGTATGTACGGCGCGTCAGACGCCAAAAACAAAATTTCACGTGTGTTCCTAGTTGACACAACGAGTAAGAAGCAACAGAGCGCACATCCGAGAGCTCCGCATGCAAATACCATGCCTTAGTGATCAGTACTGAAGCGAACGTATACGTACACATGAAAAGTGACAGCCGGTACTGCCCGCAGTGCACGCGATTTGCACAGGGTATACGCAACAGCTGGGCATTGCGTAGCTTTCCTAACGAACACACAGAAGCAGCAGCACGCGTGAATCGACTACGCCGCTTGCACGGCGAAAAACAAACAAAAAAAGGCTGCAAAGTTTCGCGATGCGCGCATGCGCTTGCAAACGTCGCGACGGAAATCGCGAAATGTTTCGCTGCGCCTTCGCTAGGAGGCGATGCGGGTGTTTGCGATGTGGAGGCTTCACGAATGTGACGTCAGGGCAGGGCCTCTCCTTAGTATTCCTTTCTCCATGGTTGGTAGAGCGGAATCACGTGATGACACTCGCGCCGTCCCCATGGAAACAAGCGTCCGCGCCGTCCGCGCGTTCCCGCCCGCGCCTCTTTGAACGCTTGATTTCTCGTTTCTGGATGCATCGGCGCCATGGAATAGATATGTTCGTTTCTGCTATAATGCGTTGTAGTGCGCATTCGCACAACTTGAGGGCCGACGGCACGCATGTTTGCATGTCTTAACGTGCACACCCTCATGCCGTGACGTCATGTAAACACTTTTCTACAGTTAAAAACAACAACGCCAGCACCCGCAGCTTGGCGGCTAAGGTGCGTCGCTGCCTCGAGGACGCGGGTTCGCTTCCCGGCAACGGCGGCCGATTTAGATGATGGCGAAATGAATTACCACCCATTGACTTAGATATGTTTACACACGAGTTAAAGAGCCACAAGTGGCCAGTATAAATTCAAATTCTTCCTCTACGGCAGACCCCATCGCAGCACGTATGTGCTTCTAGCAGCACACACTAGCGGTCGTGCAAGTGACCTTGGTGAAAGCATACTCATTTCAATGGCTTGCTAATATAGCAGGAACACTTGACATCTCCACGCCCAAGCGTGTACGCGCCGGTTTAAACATAAGCAATTGAAAGCACGCGCGTAGGTTTCAAAGAAGCTTCGCAAACTTATAGATCCCAAGGCTTCGTCGGATCTGTTCAAATACTATTTTTCTTCGTTATCATTGCAGTACCTGCAAATCAGGTAGGTGTCCTGGAGGCCCCCGGTCGCATTCATGAAGGAGTTGGAGCAAAGGAAGAAGCGTCCGATGAAGTTGTACCCGTCGCAGCTGTTCTCAGCATCCGAAGTACCTGGAGGGTGGCGCATAAAAAGACTTAGCGAGAACAGATACATTGATTGATTGATTGATTGATTGATTGATTGATTGATTGATTGATTGATTGATTGATTGATTGATTGATATTGTCACGGGTATGCAAAGGTGACTCAGGCACGGGCGCTGAAATGACACCCAATGGAGGAAGACGACAACGTTGTTGTTGTGGGTTTGAGTCTGAGGCTGCCCTGTTGTCCTACGATCCTGTCATCTCTGTGCAGCATTAACTCGACCAGTATTAACTGAATAAATCATCCCCGTAACATCTTTTTGGTGGAGGTTGCGGGTCTTCCAACAACCGGCTCTGGATCTCCGCAGCGGCCGCCACCTTAGCCCAGCCACGATGCCTGAAGACGGCGCACAGTCCTCACAGTCCGCGCCAGCTCCATCCCCCGTCATGCCTCCCCATCTTCTCGACCCTGGCACATTTTGCGGCACCGACAGCACTGACGTCGAAGAATGGCTCGTATTATACGAGCGCGTCAGCAAGCACTACAGGTGGGATCCGACGCTTATGCTGGCAAATATTATTTTCTACCTAAGGGGTACAGCACGTGCATGGTATGAGACGCATGAGGAAGACCTAACGAGCTGGGACGTGTGCAAGCAGAAGCTTCGCGACTTGTTCGGTCGGTCAGTTGCCCGTCAGATGGCTGCCAGGCATGAACTCGCGTCGCGAGTTCAATCGTCCACGGAGTCGTACGTCGCATATATCCAAGACGTGCTAGCCCTCTGCCGTAAGACTGACAAAGACATGGCAGAGGTGGACAAGGTCAGCAATGTGCTGAAGGGCATCGCTGACGACGCCTTTAACATCCTAATGTGTAAGAACTGCACCACTGTCGACTCCATCATCTCTGAATGTCGGCGGTTCGAACAGGCTAAAAGCAGGCGGATTACCCACCGCTTCAACCGGCTTCCGAACACCGCTGCGACTTCCTCGTGCGAAGATCCTGCGACGCCACGTCCAGTCGCGGCTTCTACCAACATCGCACGGATTGTTCGCCAGGAGCTGGAAGCCATGGCCCCCGCTACCTATCAGTCCCCTGCGCAAGAGAACTTGGCAACAATCTCGCTCATTCAAGCCGTCGTGCGCCAAGAGTTTGCCAACATGGGCGTCCAAACCAACAGCCACACGCCTCAGCCTATCTACACGCCCACCCATAACGCTGACCACCACGGTGCTCCACTTGTTGCTGCTGCTGCTACTTCCGGTCCTCGGTTCACCCCACGCTACCGCAATCCATCTGAGTGGCGCACACCGGACGATAGACCGATCTGCTTTTCTTGCTCTCGTGTTGGGCACATTTCCCGCCATTGCCGAAACAAGTGGTATTCTCGACCCAGTTTTTCAAATGACCGCCGCCAGGACCGTAGACAGTATTCTCAGCCCACTTTTCCGGATGACCACCTTCAGGACCCTTCACCTCGCCTTTCGTCTCCACGCCCTGCACCATCCTACGCAGACGTCGTCGCCCACAGAAATTGGTCGAGCCGCTCGCCGTCGCCTCAGGATCGCCAGTCACGCTCCCCTCAGCGCCGTCGCTCTCCATCGCCGGCTTATTCTGGACACCCCCCGGGAAACTGACGAGTGCAGCTCCTGGAGGTGGCGCTGCATTGACGACTCGGACCGAAAACCCTCTACCGACCGCAAATTCAAGACGTAATTTACTTCGTGTGCTCATTGATGGCCTGGCCCGTTACTGCTCTAATCGACACTGGTGCCCACTTATCCGTTATGAGTTCTACGCTTCGCTCCCGACTAAAGAAAGTTCTTACACCTGCTATGTTCCCTACAGTGCGAGTGGCCAACGGAAGCCGAACATCAGTTCTGGGAATGTGCACTGCCCGCGTTACTGTTGCCGGTCACCACACTTCAGTGCTCTTCGCAGTTCTCAACTCTTGCCCGCATGATGTCATTCTTGGCATTGATTTCCTGACCGCTCACTCTGCCCTCATCGATTGTTCTACCGGCATTTTACGGCTTGAGTTGCCCTTGTGCTCTGATGTCCCCTCTACAAGTCGCACTCGGCTACGGTCCGTGGAGTGTATACGGCTACCGCCCCAGGCTGCTATGTACGTCCCTATGTCGCCGTTACCGTCAGTTACTGATGGAAACTATCTGGTAGCTCCCCTCATTGATTTGACCCTTACCCACAGCATCGCAATTCCACATACGATAGTAGTTGTTGCCAACAACAGGACGCTTCTTCCTGTTCTCAACTTCTCCACGTCAACCCAGGTTCTTCCTCAAGGGATCACCTTAGCCGACCTTTCAACTCTGGAGGAATGTACGATTTCATCTTTCACCCCTGACACCAAGACCGTAGCCAAACCTATCATAGCTCCGCAAAATAAGGCATTCCTGGACAAAATGATATCCGACGACCTGTTACCTTCCCATGTTGAAGCACTCCGCGGTGTTCTGTTTTCTTACCTGGATATTTTTGACATCGACGACCGTCCCCTGGGGCGCACAAGCGTCGTAGCCCACCGTATCGACACCGGTGACGCCGGTCCACTTCACAAACGCCCTTACCGTGTGTCTCACGCTGAGCGCCAAGTTATACAGAAGGAGGTCGAGAAAATGCTCAGCAAAGACGTCATCGAGCCTTCCTCTAGCCCTTGGGCATCACCTGTCGTGTTAGTTTAAAAAGAAGGACAACAGCTGGCGCTTTTGCGTCGACTATCGCCATCTCAATCGGATCACCAAGAAGGACGTCTATCCTCTACCTCGAATCGATGATGCGCTCGACTGCCTCCATGGTGCCAAGTATTTCTCATCGCTTGATCTTCGATCTGGATACTGGCAAATTTCAGTCGATGACCGCGACCGTGAGAAGACGGCATTCATCACACCCGACAGACTTTACCAATTTAAGGTCATGCCTTTTGGGTTGTGCAATGCTCCTGCCACTTTTGAACGCATGATGGACTCTCTCCTACGCGGGTTTCAAATGGTCGACCTGCCTTTGTTATCTGGACGACGTCATCGTTTTCCTCGCCCACCTTTGAAAGCCACCTTCCTCGTCTCTCGGCCATTCTTGACGTTTTCGCTCTGCTGGCCTTCAGCTCAATTCGTCGAAGTGCACGTTTGGTCGCCGGCAGATTAAACTACTTGGCCACCTTGTAGACGCTACTGGTGTCCAACCTGATCCTGACAAAGTCCGCGCTGTCCGCGAAATCCCGGTTCCGCGTTCCACGCAAGAAGTTCGCAGCTTTTCTTGGGCTCTGCTCATACTTCCGCCGCTTTGTCATCAACTTCGCGGACATTGCTCGGCCCCTCACGGATCTCCTCAAAAAGACGTGGCTTTTTCCTGGGGTGAGGACCAAGAACAGTCCTTTGCGTCGCTGATTACCGCCCTTACATCACCACCTGTGTTGGCTCATTTTGACCCAGCCGCTCGAACAGAGCTTCGCACTGATGCCAGTGGACCATGGCATTGGTGCCATGGCCAATAAATCATCCCCGTAACAATATTCTAAAATAAAAGTCCGCCTACCTGTACGGAATAACCAAACAACGCAAGAAAGAAGCAGACGACAAGCACTCGCAGAGTGAACGCTGGCTTTGTCGTCTGCCTTCCAAGTTTAGCGGCCATTCGTTATTTTTTACGCTTCGTGAAATTGTACATCAAAGCTCAAAGTTAAATAAAACTCGTTTCTGTGCAATGATAAAAAGGAAATAGCTTACTACGTGTTCCTTCAGTACAAAATCAACCATTTTGACGAAAGGAACGCGTTCAAGGTGTCCGGGCTCTTCGTGAGCGATGCCAATCTAAGCCAAGTTGTATCTAACATATCCCAGCATTCCATTGCGTACAAAACCTCGCAGCGCCAGTTTTCCCTCTAGGTAAGTGTAAGAAACTCTATTATGCTCTAAGTTATACATTCGCAAAGTACATGCTTCTCTCTGCCGAGTAACTTTTGTAAGGAGACTGTGCAACCAGGAACGACTTCTGCACAATCGAATCTTTCAACGTGACATCGACGTGCATGTGGGTCACGCTCGTTCGCACCGGAGCTCTCCCGCCATGCCACAAGGGAAGTTATTATGCGATGATTAAAGCATGTAGAAATCTTCCATAAACAACTGCGCCATGGCTTGCAAACGAAAAGCGAGTTCCAGTAGCGCCATCTTCGTCCTGGGCGATGCGACGTCACGATGACTGCTGTGGCAACCGCGCAGTTTGAACTGCGCGAAATTTTCTATTATGCATGGCGACGCACCATCCGGCCCATCGCACCGTCTCACCAGTCGCTTCAAACATTGCTTCCGCCATGGATTGACGCGAGTGTTACACCGAGAACATGACAGCGGGCTCACTTACTAAAACGCTGATGGCTGCCACGGTGCGGGACATACGGAATCGGAACATGCGCAGCTATATCTCTTCATGAAAGCAGCACCAAGATACCCGTTGCAGCCAGGAAAAGCGATTCTTTGGGTAAGTTGGTTGTTCATGTCGAGATATTTACAGCACTTCGTTCGTCGTGTCTTCACTTTTTGTCCGCGTTTTTTTCTGCGCTCTAATATCTCGACACGAACAACCAAGTTGCCCAAAGAATTGCACTCCTAAGCCAAGAATGTTTTGGCCGTAGCGTTTCGCAGTGGTGCACATATATACGTTTTACAGGCAGCTTCCTCTGCGGAAACAATAGAGTTAGCGAAGCACTCGTACCTGCTCAAGGATGACACCTCTATACATTGAAGAAACAAGTGTTCACAGTGTATTCGAGAGCACGTTGACCTCGTGCAACTCACATTAAAGACGGGATACAATCGTTATCGCATTACAATTATACTGTTCGAATACTCAAGTGAGCCGCAGTCTGGCCACGTTCTCAATAAAAGCGAGGTGATTTGTTCACGCACTCGGAGCATGTCACGCGCAGGAAACGCAAATATGGCATCACTCCACTTCACCGCCACGTGCCCGCCCCAGTCGGCGCACCCTGGGATTCCGTGGGGAATATTTAGAGCGCAAATGGAAACGGTGTTCAACACGAGTTTCAGAATATGCCCGGCTCGCTTCGCGTCGTCATGCGAGGCATGTAAGCTTTCCAGGCAAGAGGATGCGGTCACAAGAGCTTGCACTGCTGGTGCGGATTCATGGGTGTTCCCCGCGCGCAACTGAAGGCCTCTGAGAACTCCGGCACGTCTGCAGCTACCGCGTCACACAGTAGACTCGTCGACGACGTAGTAAGTGCCGATTGCACTTGGCCGTAGCAAATGGCGACGAAAAGCAGCTGCTCGCCCGTCAAGCTCTCCACGGGACGAGACCGCCGGCGATCGCTGGCACTGCGGTACGTGTCGACTACTGGCGCCCAGTCGAGACGGACTTCGGCGAATAGCGAAGGAGCATCTTTAAAATGGGCGGTCAGCGAGGCGTTCAGATGCACGACAGAAACGTGCTGAACGATTTGCCGCCGGCACCCTCGCTCAGATACGTGCCGTGAAACCTCTGGCCCACCGCAAAGGCCACCTGGGATTCGATGCACAAAGCGTCATCACAAGCGCGCACTGCCTCAATGCAATGACTATGACAGGAGGCGTCGCCGGTGAGAACGTTTCGACAAGTGGTCTTGTCTTTTCTTCAAGGCAGCAATACAAGATTGTCGAAACGTTGGCTCAAGCGATACCCCTTGTACAAGAAAATTCGTCTCTTCAAGATTCAATTTTCTCCTCAACTTTGCCT
Source organism: Rhipicephalus sanguineus (assembly GCF_013339695.2). NCBI lineage: Eukaryota > Metazoa > Arthropoda > Arachnida > Ixodida > Ixodidae > Rhipicephalus > Rhipicephalus sanguineus. Next base: position 21,480 of record NW_023614364.1, read on the forward strand.
TGTTTGAACGGCCTCCATATACCTACGAAATTATGATAATTTTTCTCTGGTGCATGCGTTGCTTTGCCGCCTCTGTCGCTGTCTCAGGTTTGCGCTATTGCTCCGTCGCTATGTACCAACACCATCGAACTATAGCCTCGTGATAAACCGCCGTGGTATATAGCTCAGCGGCTAAGCTGTCGCGGTGCTTAGCTCGAGGACGCCGGCTTCATCACCGTCCACGGCGGCCGAAATTCTACGGGGGGGGGGGGGGGGGAATGCAATACACCTGTATACGTAAATATAACCCCAAGGTGGACCCAGGTTAAGCGGAACGCCCCAACACGTCGTGCCTCATAGTCATTATCGTTGTTCTCGCGCGTAAAAACCCAATACTTTATTTGCTGTCATGATCATCTTTTCTCGTTCTCAATGAGACGAAATCATGCGTAAGCGTACAAAAGCAGCAAGGCTTTGTCTCTGCAAATGACCCCCAATGGACGGTTCAACTGAGCGTCGTTTGCTACAGGTCACCGATGCATTTCGCGTCAACAGGAGACATAAACGGTAGCAAGTATTTTCCTTACGGTAGATATAAACGGTAGCACGTACCTAACCTTACAGATACGCTTCCCAAGTCCTCGCTCAGCTTAGTCTTTAAAACAGTAACTCGATTCGTGCTCTCGATCAATTCAGAGGAGCTTCTTCGAGTATCTCCAAATGTGCGATGGATAGGTGTAGGCACAGTTCAAAGCCAAATCACCGAGGTATTTTGGGGCCACCGGTCAGCCAAGGCGTGCTGTGATTGTGTCACGCAAGAGACATCGCAGGTGTCAATCGCGGCATCTCCCCCCCCCCTATTTCTCTTCAAAACACAGACACGCACGCACGCACCGCACACACGTATCCTTTTTGTGCAGCCATTGCAAATTGCACCCTCACAACGGCTACTCGATTCACAGTGCTCGTTCAGCTAAAAATTGCATAGCCGAACTGCTGCCACTAAATGAAAGAGCATTGGCTTTTACAGAATTCCTCAAGGAACGATAAAATGGAACGCCCGATGCACGAAGTACAACGTCAGGCATGCAGAACATCTTACTGACCTTAGCGCCAAACCCGCCGTAGTTGATGGACGGCATGGGTTCACGTCGTAGTAGGGAAGGAGAACACGTAAGGCAGCAGGATGAAGTCCTTGCGATATTCTATATCCGCCGAGAACGACAACGTCTCGATGGCCGTGATGGCAATCTTGATGTCGAAACCGCGGTAGGTGATACGAGACGTCCACGCGTTGCGCCAGTTCTGCACGAATGAGTCGCCCATCTCACCTACGATGATGTCGCTGATGTTATCCTTGGGATCCGGCGCGAACATGCTGAAAGACAGCACGGTGGAGTTCCACGACCTGCAATGGGTTAACACAGTCGCAAAGTCACATGCAGGGGGAAAGAGCTATAAGGGTCTGAGGTGCGAGGTCACCGCTGCAAAGTGCGCCTATGGAAGTGCTCCGTGTATATCCATATAACGGAGTATACGCAGGCGTTACGGTGCAGTTGCGTCGTAGTGAAATAATGGACATAAAGCGAACTAATCGAATTAAACACGAGAGAGTTGCCGCAGCTACTCAATATTTATTCATCTTATACTCAAGCACCGCATGTTCTACGTTAGAGCTAGCACAGACAATGTACAGTTGCAGTGCTACCCATGTCAAATAAATGTATAGGCGCGCTCGTCAAAAGCCACGGTATCATGAGTATGCATCATGAGTATGACACTGTGTCATGAGTATGTATAGATTCATTACCATATTCATCGTCATCTCTTTTCAGCCTAAGGTTTTTCAAAGCTTCAGTTCACCGAGTGCTCGAATGCGGACCCGAAGGTCGCGAGATCGAATCCGGACCGCGCCGGCCGCACTTCGATGGAGGCGAAGTGCTAGAGGTCCGTGTACTTAGATTTAGTTGCACGTTAAAACACACCAGATGGTCAAAATTCCAGGAGCCCTCCACTACAGCGTCCCTCAATTATATCGTGGTTTTTGGACGTAAGGCCCTAGAATTGCTATTATCGTCCCGTATCGGCAATGTGCGCAGAGGAAGATCTTTGTCGCCGTACTTGTCACATATCGGCCTGTTCTAAATAAGCTCACCAGCAATTAACGCACCTCATCACGCTCACGCTGGAGTCGTAGTCGGCCCAGGCGACAGGGCGTTCCAAGAAAGCAGCTTCCACGTTCAACGTGATGGCTTCCGCGTGAGGGCGCGCCACTGCGGGTAGTACTTCACGGGTCGTAGTTGCCCAGCAGCGCCCTGCTGGCGGCGGATGTAGGCGCGGCTTAGGCAGAAGGCGCCGGTGCAAGGATTCCAGCTCGCCGCGAGTGTCCGTAGTAGTTCAATATGAGCTCGGCGTTGGTGAACAACGCCGCCACCTGCAGCAATACCGAAATCCAGGGATGGTCACGACTGAAGACGCTTGATGTTTATTAAGCTATCGGAATCTGCACAGTGGGCGACGACGAAAGCCGTAGCGGTGGGCTCCGCATTGTTTCTGATTAGCTGTGGTTCGTAGTTTAAAAGGTAATTGTAATCAAATTTGAGCACTGCAAGCAAACAGTCCGCCACAGTGGTACAGTGATTACGGTACTCGGCTGCTGACCCGCAGGTCGCGGGTTCGATCCCGGCCACGGCGATGGCATTTTGATGGAGGCGATTGCTAGTGTCCCGTGTACTATGCGATGTCAGTGCAGGTTAAACACCAGGTGGTCCAAATTTCCGGAATCCCTCACTATGGCGTGCCTCATATCCGTATAAGCCACGTATATTATTACATTTGTTTAAACACACACACACACACACACACACACCAGGCCCATAGCCAGGAATTTTTTTCGGGGGGGGGGGGGGCACTTGCTGGAAAGCCTTGACTATTTGAGAAAAACGCCTATTTTCATTATTTATTTTCGGTAAAACACCATGTATCATAAAAATTTCGGGGGGAGGGGCATCCCCCCCTGGCTACGGGCCTGACACACACACACACACAAACGCGAGGTGTGGATGACTCGGTGACAATGGTGTCGGTAGATTGTGAAGTGGGCAGCGTGGCGCTAGAACGGACTTAATCTCAAACAAAAGGCCCCACGCTCTTTCTTTCGAGGAAGCCGTGATTCAAGCGAAAGCCACGCGCATGAACTTGTACCTGCGCCAAAACGCCCTGCTTTCAACGTCACCGACTATGACACGGGACTACTGACTGTTTATTCATACAATGCGAAACGCGCGATGCCGCCATTTGAAATGCACCGACAATCAAAAAGAAGAGACGAAAGTGAAAACTCCGCTTGCGGAAGCTAGATGAGGCAAATCGGAGAGTATGCGTCGACAGTTAACTCCATCCCAGACGGCATGGCAAAGGACACTTCAATATCTTGCATCTATCTGCTCCAGTAATGAAACAACTTGCAAAGTTCTTTCGCCAGAATGCTCCCTTGACGACGGTTACAACTTACGCTTTCCTCAACCAAAATTTGAACTGTCCCTGGCATGAGGTTGGAGTGGGGTCCTTTAAGATAACAGCGACATATGCACATACCGTATACTGTCCGATGTTAGACGCATGCAGAGCCGAAATTTATGCTTCACCAGGGAAAAAATTCGGCAGATCCCACGTACCGTGGGAGTCGATGTTATGCGAAGCATGCGGTGGGAAGGTGACTGTGGCGTAATTTTTTTTACTCAGTGACGCTAAAGATTTGTATGAATTTTATACGCACACATATATGTTGAAGAGCTGAATATGTGCTATATAACCAGCTGTTTACAGTTGGGTAACGCTGCCAACGGCAACGTGGATATTACCAACACCAGAAGCGGTTTGCTGATACGTAATGCTTAAATTTGTCTCTTATGATGGAGAACGCACGCACGTTTCACGAACCCGTGTGCATGTGTGGAAGAGGTTTTTGACAGTTCTTGAACAAGGTCATCATCACCGTGGTCAGTGAGCACCAGCTGCTGGTCATGACCTGTTATTGGATCCGGTCGTGATCGCGGTGATGAGGGATCCATGTGTAGCGAAGTATGAAGTATACTACAGCTGTTGGAAATCGTGAATGCCTCGGTCATTTCGTCGATAAATCGTTTGTCGATAGAGCCGGCGAAATGTCGGAACCTGAAGTCACCCGTCGCGTTGGTGACATATAGGCCGTCGAGGCTGGTAGGCGTGAATAGTGCTACGTAGACCAACATCTGCTCTCTTCCTGTCTCTTAAGGTTACACCTATCATTTTCCTTTCCATCGCCCGCTGCGTCGTCCTCAATTTAAGTTGAACCCTCTTTGTAAGTCTCCAGGTTTCTGCTCCGTAGGTAAGTACCGGTAAGATGCAGCTGTTATATACCTTCCTCTTGAGGGATAGTGGTAGATTACCATTCATGATTTGATGTAACCTTAAGAGACGGGAAGAGAGCAGAGTGGGTCAGGGAACAAACGGGGGTTAAGAACATCATAGTTGAAATCAAGAAGAAGAAATGAATATGGGCCTGGCACGTAGCACGTCGGCAGGATAACCGGTGGTCATTAAGGGTAACTGACTGGAATACAAGAGATGGCAAACGCGTGAGGGGGAGACAGAAAATTAGGTGGGTAGATGAGATTAAGAAGTTTGCAGGTATTACGTGGCAGCAGAAAGCACAGGACCGGGTTGATTGGCGGAACATGGGAGAGGCCTTTGCCCTGCAGTGGGCGTAGACAGGCTGATGATGATGATGAGACCAACATCAGTGGATGGCGCTTGTCGTATTCGTAGAATAACCTGGGCGCATGTGGCCTACGTAGCCTAGTCTACAAAGAGGCCGGGAATCAATCTGGCACCATCATCGGTCAGCATGAGGCCATCACCCAGCCTCGTAAGAAATGAAGAGGACACTGCGTCGTTCTGGCGGACTAAGTGCACTTTACGGTGCGATGATGTGAATATCATACGTAACGTTCGTTAATGTATTCCTCCGGTGTCGAGCAATGCTTCGATATAACTTGCGAAATCATAGGAATACAAATGTAGTGTTTATTAGAGCTATAAAAGCGGAGCTAACACTGGAACCCCAGATGTTAATCTCATATGACGCCTGTATCGTAGGAGTATCATGTAGTGTTTATTGCTTTTTTACAAAATTATATAGCCAGCACCATAACCACAATTGACGTCGCGATAACATTAGGCCTGCAGAGGCTGTTTTTCTAAACAAGTTTATATACCTGGCGTGGCTCTGTGGTAGAATATCTGATTGCCACGCAGAAGGCTTGGGTTCAATTCCTGCTGGGATCCTAATTTTATTTCTTTCCATTAGTCGGGTCAATGCTGCCGATGTCGGTTTTCTTGAGGCTCTCGCATTTAAGCTACCAATCTCTGTTCTCGCCGTTCCTGGGTAGATATAAACTTTTAATCACCTGTGGCGCATACCCGTACATCACGGCCCGTTGTAAACGGGTATGAGCCACACGTGTCTGGAGGAAAGGGTTTGACGACGTACGCGACAGGATTTTCGCGTTATTCATGTCATGACCCGGCAGTCATATTCGTCAAATCCTCTTACCCTCCCTTGCAAATTTTGGTCTACACCAAGTTAAGGAGGCGATCATGAGAGCACCCAGACGTAGGCGGCTAGATAGATAGATAGATAGATAGATAGATAGATAGATAGATAGATAGATAGATAGATAGATAGATAGATAGATAGATAGATAGATAGATAGATAGATAGATAGATAGATAGATAGATAGATAGATAGATAGATAGATAGATAGATAGATAGATAGATAGATAGATAGAAACGCTCAAAGTGCCAGAGGTTCGCTAAGAAATGCTTCGCATTAAAACATCGTTTGTTCTTGGTCGAACGAGGTTCGATCTACAAGCTCGTTTAAATGTCCACAGTATCTGTACTCTATTCTGCAGAGCAACCGCAAAAACATCAACACGCCTGAAACTTGTTCCGACCATGGTCTACAGCTGGCACTCTCCTTCGTGCGTAAGCGCTTGTGTGTACCTGGATCAGCGCTTCCTCTAGTTTTTACCTGGATGTCTACCGAGTTACGTCTGGTTCACGCATGTCGGCGCTACTACACCTTTGCCCTTGCGTGAAATCTGTCTTTTTTGCGACTCTCCAGCCTGGAAAACGGTGTTAAAAAGACGCGTAGCCTGAAGGCAATCATCGCACCTGCACCGTGCACCAGGACACGTAGGCGTACATGTCCAGCTCCCCGTGGCGAGCCAACAGGTTGACGAAGGTGCTGAAGAAAGGCACGTTCCACGTGCGGAACTCCACTTTCCCTTTCAGCTCGACGCCTTCACTTCGCATCACCTCCATCCACCGTTCCATTGAGAGGTTCGCCGATGAGCTGTACACCACTTCATCAGGAACCGTCGAAACCTGCGGTGCGCTCTTGTATAAGTCTGCCAGTAGCGGACCGAACATCTTGTCCTCAAGCTGCTGCATCTCCTGCGAAGCGAGAACGGAGACTGTCCAGAAAACACCTGCTTTCGGAGTGTCTTGACCGCTGTCGTGGTCCACATACTGACAAAAACTTACAGAAACGGTTCTGACTAGACGTTCGCGCTTTCTAAAAGCTGAAATGATACGATGTGCCAAATAACCGATTCCATCCGCATGCGCGCGTGTGCGTGTGTGCGTGCGTGTGAAAAACACATGCACACGCACAAGACGCTTGAAATGTTCTCCGTAAGGCTCGTAATTTGCTGGCACTTTCTGTCGCGTAAGCCAATGTGCTGAGACTCTACAGGTGCGTTTTTATCAGGCTGGTGGGGTATCATTGAGTCACCATTGTATCGAATGCATGGGTGCAGATAAGCACACTAATAAACACTTCATTAAAGAAGTTTAGGGTGCCATGTGATCAGTCCTCTATCGTGTCAGGCATGTTCTGTCAGCAAATTCTATACGCAAGGGGGCAAACATCAATAGATTGTCTCTGCACTAAATATTTTTCACCGTGCCTATGTAATTTACGCATGTGTGGCATTTAATACAAAAGTGCGGTACATTTAGGTAGGGCCGGGGGGTAACAGCTAGTGACACAATTATTTAAGTACTTCGCTAAAACGCTCGATCACCTTCAAGGTAACGACATCTGCAGCTCCATCGGCGTCCCCATCTTGGAACGCGTTTCGAAGACGGGTGAAATAGTGCGCGCGGTGCCCCTCCGTGCTCCGCTCGTGGTACTTGCGCACGATGAAGTTGAAGCCCGAGTCGGTGAGCACGTACGCCTTTGTCGAATTCTGGTACAACTTGGGGTCCACGCGAAACACAGCGCTCCATCCCAGCGCGTAGTCACAGTGGAACATCATGCGCAGCAGGTCCCTTTGTCCAGCCGGTGGAGGTCGGCGAGGCCACACTACACCGGCGGCACGAAGCGCGGCCTTCACGGCGTCCAGCTCACATGCTAATGACGACGTCAGCAAGGCGATGCAAGTCCTGCGAAGACAACGCGAAAATAACTTGGGCAGAAGATATGCCCTCATCATGCCTGTAAACAGATTGCACGAGCCAGAACTAACACAACAAATACAACAACAACAACAGCAACGACAAGACCAGTCGTCTTCTCTTGAACTGCTGCTTTTCTGGAAGGGTAGTGAGGCAAGGAATACAAATTTCGCCAACAGAAAAGTACCGAAGCGAGCAAAAAATACTGAGACAGGACGTGGAGTTGTCAGAAGAAGGGGACTGCCGAAAACGCAATAGATTTAGACCGAAAGCAACGAATGTAATTCTTTTCAGGCAAATATTTCTTCGCCAGCTCTCCAAGACGTCGCTTAACACGGCTGCTGCACGGTGCTGCGACTGCTTTTTTATCTTTTTCAATAGCTTACTCTAAGGATAGCACCCACATAACGATCTTGGTTACAGTATATGGGCATGCATCTTGCTACCCTTATGTAGCATTATTAAGCAACCCGATCGTGTTTTTTGTGTGATATATCATGTGGGTTGTGTGGCAACGCCCTGTACTGTTGATAAGCAGGCACGTACCCCTCATGTGTGTAGCAGAAACGCGATGCAGGAGAGAAAAAGGCCTCATATCAAACAACGAACCCATTCGCGAAACCTTTACCTTCACACATGCTTTTCTTTCAACATGTGCGTTCCGTGGGCAAAATATTCCTTGTGACGTTATTACGCCTTCTCTTTCCGATGCCTGCCTGTGTCTGCATAGCCGAAAAGTGACATCACAACTTCGATTGCCAGAGCAACTATACTGACACCCCAGGCGAGGCGCATTTTTGTTGTCGGCGCCGCCGTGACGTTCCGTTCAAATCTATAAAATCACCCCGCGCGTCGTATGTTCTATGTGCGAGTAAAGAAGTGCAAGGGCTCAACGATCGCTGCTCAAACGGAGAGGAAGCGCGCATGCTGTTTCCGGTGCGCGAAAGGCGCGTGGAGGGGTACAGGAAGGGGCGCTGCCTGGATCGTGCAGGCACTGCGTACTTTGACCTGTTGGGTGTGGTTGTCCGCGGTCACGCCCACTGTCTATTTAGAGGGGATCAGCGTGTGCGGCTCATACCTTTGTGCGTGTTGAAATCTCACCACTTCGTTTGCGACGAAGTGATAGATAGCACGAAGGTCACTTCGCTCGCTGCAGTGACCGCGTTTCCCCACGACAGCGCTTTGTCGAGCTACACCAGGTCGCATGCTAATGGAGTGAGCTGCTATAGCCTTCATAAAACATTCCAATTCGTTGGTATCGCATTCATGGCCTCGCCCTTTTTATGTCATTTTTCGCAGGACACCTCTAGCGCGTACCTGTAAACCATGGCCGCCCTCTGGAGGCGGTTCTGTCCCGTAGGCGGCACGTCAATGGTGTGCACAATGCGCGCAATCCTCTCGATGGCCGCGCCGAAGGCTTCCTCCTGGACGCCGAGCACTTGGTGCTGCCGCCAGCCGTCGCACACGAAGCGCGTGAAGCTGTGGCACGGGTCCACCGACCAGTTGAGCGAGGCGATGAGCCGTGAAGCGTACTCGCGACACGCGTGGGTCGTGCACGTAGCTGGTTTTCCCGTGTCACCGTGGTCCAGGAGCGACGACAGGAAGGTGAACAGTGCGGCCAGGCACACGATCAGGCACAGCACGGCGACCACGATGTAGAAGAGCGCCACTGATGGATGTTGCTAATGTAGCAAGCAAGAAAACGCACACCGAGAACATTCGCTGCTGCTAGTCGTGAAATAGCTATGTGAAGAAAGTTAAGGGAACTCCTACTGGAAGCTGCGCTTCCCTCAGCGTGCCAAGTTGAAGTTATGTAACGCCATGTATTAAGCCCCATCTATCCTCCGACCTCCTATAGTGGTTTCCCGTTTATGCAAACTTGTCTTGTTCATCCGTGCATGGAACTGCGGCTTCAACTGCGTTAACCTCATTTATGTATATAAAGTATACTTACTGGAGGGAATTGTTAGTTAGGCAACAAGGAGGGGAGGCAGTCATAATTTACATAGTGGAACACTCGAGAACGTATGCGCTCTATGCCATTACCTATGTTAAGTATCGTAGCAACGAATATGCGTAAGAATATTTCTAATATTCCGTTTACAAGGATGGGATGCTTGCACACCGTGCGGTTGGCTTTTCCGCATAGCTCTCACGTCAGCTGTATTTTTTCTTATGCGCGGGTCACGCCGAAGTCGGCGTTGTTCCTTAGTAGTTCGAAAGATGACGTCAGTGCTACCGCGGTGGCCCTACCTGACGACGCTAACTGACGCGGGCACCATGAGGAAGGCATTTGCTCTGCGGCTTGGAGACAGCTTCATACGCGGTTCACTTTGCGCGTTCGACTGGAGATCGGTGGGACCATCCCGCGGTAACCTTTCTTTTGCCTCGCTATGACCCGCGAATGACATAAGTATAGGTTTCTGGCGAGGGGCGAACATTATTCGCTCGATTACCGCGTTTTTTGTTCAGCTACAATTAGCACCTGTTCACTCGCTCAGCACAGCGACAGGCGATAGCATGTAGCTACGATTTGATCTCTACTAGTAGTGCGATATAGGAGTACTCGGTGTTGGGGCTACCGGCAACTGCTCATACGAAGACAGAAACGCGCACGCAACGCATACAACTTCGAATACGGTGTAAGACTAAGCACGTGCGAACGCACCATGATGGTCGAGTGGAGGCTGCCCTGCGACGTCCGACGTGACGACATCGGGGTCTGCAAGGCCGCTGCCGCTGCGATGACCGCAGGTGGCAAATATATGCCGCGGCCGCTCTCCATGCCAGAGAATGCACCTGAAAATGAGGACGGGTATATCGTGCATTACCCTAAGAGCGCTCGGAGTGCCAACTCTGTACCTTAGGAAAGAAAAATGAAAAAAAAGACAAAAAAAATGACAAACACCCCTTTGTAGCACATAGCCACGAGTAAATACATACGTATTTCTCAGAAAGGAAGCTTCTTATATACCGAAAAATTCGTCCTGCTCCGGGGAACGAACCCGGAAAGGCGTTGGTCCCGAGTTCAATCCCCAGACTAGGACGAATTTTTCGGCACCTAAGAGGCTTTCTTTCTGAAAAACCCGTATGGATCTCCTCGTGGCTTCGTGCTACAAGTGGGTGGTTGTCCTAAAGCTTCCGCCACCTCGCGGGGTTCAACAGAGCCGATTTGCAGAACTCTATACCTGCGCTGCTCTGACGCGCGTGTGGCTCGATGTAGCTGACTCGACCCGATGACTCCGGCAGGTCGGCAAGGACCGAGAGCGCTGAGGATGCTGCCCGTAAGAAGACTTTCTTCGGACGCCGCGCGGATTCGATTCACCGGACTCTCGCCTGGAGACATCCACGGGGTGCTGAGGATCAACAGATGGTCTGTGCGCGCCTGTTGCGATGGAATGTGTGTGACCATCGGACGCTCTCTGAGCGCCGAGCTTCTCAAGCTGATCGAAAACTTTCCGGGAGACGGTCTGCGGCGGCTCGAATGAATGTCCGACCAGAAATCGGGTGCCATGTGTGGGCGGCTCACTGACTGGTGCGGTGGAGTCTGTTGAAGGAGAGATAAATTTGACTGTGAGTGCTTTTTCATGATATTCACGCTTTTTCACAAGATATTCAATCACCCAGTTTTGACAGCTCAGTTACGACCGCATCTTATCGCTCAGCTGCTAGACTATCGTACGTACACGTCACTATACTCGCGGACAACTTTTCTCGACAATGAAGGGAAAGCCGCGGTGCCGGAGTTTCTTCACATGTACTCCTACGCCAAGTATGGTCCGGTTTAGCACGCACCTCGTACCGCTGTGGAAAGCGATGGCTGTGCGCAATCAGCGTTGCATACCGACGCACACGCCGCTTTGCGTTTGAGGTACACGTAAAAGGCCGACTTCATCACGCGTGCAGAACGCAAAGTGACAACGTATAAAGTGAAATTAAGTGTAAATCACTCGTGTGCTGCGTCCTGCCTGAAAGGGCTACATGTAAAAAAACAAAGGAGTAGTTTTCATATATCACGCATAAATACGGATGCAACTGTGGATCTACATTCACTGGCGGTAGGACACGCGCGATTTGGCCCTCTAGGCTTCGCTTCATTGCCAAGGTGCTTCTAGAATCCAAAACGTTCATTCCCTTTGTATTCACAGTGACTCACGGGAAACATCAGCTGTTCGCAGTTTCTGTGAACCTGCTAAGACGCTTCGGACAGTAACACGACAATGACAAAAGGATAACTTGCGACGTTTTGAGCTTTGATTTTTGTTAACAAATATAACATGCCTTATTAATTTATGGCGTTGAGCACTGCGCGTATGGTATGTCTTTGGTTTTTTTTTCTACTAAACGTGCTTTGCCTCTCCCCTCTGGGATGTGCAAACTGAGGATGGAAGTAAATGAATGAATGAATGAATGAATGAATGAATTGAGAGCTCTCTACATCTGACGTTATTTCGCACCTTAACACCAGAAAGTTGCAATGTACCTGCTGCTTGACGCTGTTCCTGGCCGATTTTCGGCGTTGTGAGCTTTCTGCCTTGACGGGAGCCGCCATAATAGCCAAGGGCAGCTCTGGAAATGCGATCGAGGCCTTGGGCGAGCAGCAGCCTTGACACTGTTCGCGACCACAGCAGACGTCAGCGGCGGCTAGGTGGTGCCAGGCTGGGCCTGCGAATTGTTCAGAGCCGATTCGAACACACGACCTAGTATACAGGAAGAGATATTAAAGCTGACAGCGCAAATCTTACCTACACCTGTAAATTACAGGCCGCGCGACAACTAACCTCGAACGTTTTCGCTGCTCTCAGTCGGATACCCGCTGTCTCGACAATGCCGTGAGAGGTTGACGAACCTGGCGAGCTAACAAGAGTGCCTGTATTTAGCTTTGCACGCGCTGGACGCGTCTTGTCGGAGGACGACGAGATTCCGACGGCGTCCTCCTCCGCTGCGCGAGGCTTTTCTTCTTCCGGTAGCTCGTGGCCCGCACCTGCATAGGCCGGCTTGATGATGTTGATTGCTGCTTCCCCTTTACCAAGTACAGGGTGATCGTCATCATGGTGATTATATTCTCTTCCTGCCCGCCGTCGTGAACTCTATAGTGGTTATGGTGCTCGAGTGCTGATCTGAAGGTCGTGGGATCGAATACCGACCACATTTCGATGGAGGAAAAATGCTAGAGGCCCGTGTACACATTAAAGAACCCCAGGTGGTCGAAATTTCCGGCGTCCTCCACGACGGCGTTCTTTATGATCAAGTCGTGGTTTTGGGACGTAAAACCGCAACAAATGGCACTCAACCACGAAGGGATGGGCGGCAGGGACGTTTACGGTATATGAAGCTGAAGGAAACTGCAAATTCAGATTAGCCAACTGAAAATCGCCCATGGTGAACCATTTGTCATTCTCGCTCTCTCTTTCTCGTCCCTGTATTTAAACACAAGAAAAAATAACTGAGTAGCTCCAAACAGTAATAATCCGAGAAAAGATATCTCACAATAATGTGTTCAATTCGAAGTAAAGCACATAATGTTTGTAGTGAAATACGGTAAAAAAAAAATTCGCGAAGCTTGCACTAAGCCGCGCAAAGCTTGAAACAGCGAGACTGGACAATTATGAAACTAATGTAGTTGCGTCTAGATTGTTTCTAGGTATTTCCTAGGTGATGCAAATTGTTTCTACGTTGCTTCTGGATCGTTGATAGGCTTTAGCTAGGTGATGCTAGGTGATGCTAGTTTCTAAGTTGATTCTCAACGCAGAGAGGTTCATGTTAACCACGGACAGTCACAGACACGACACGGATGTCCAAACTGCAGAGACAGAACCTCGCGCTGAAACCAAGCGTTCGCACCTCTCATAGATCTACGGGCACGTCGTCGTTGGCGTAGGCCTTCCATCGCTTCGGGGTCTTCTCGCAGCCGGCCGTTGCCTTTCCCGTTACCTAGTATTCTCTCGTTATACGCACTCGGGTGTCTTCGGCTCGCCGCCGTCGCTTCGCAGCCATTTGTTAGGCTAACTGTTTGCCGTGTTCACTTTTTTTTTTTATTCGCGTTAGTTTGCCCTGCGCATCAATACACACTACACAAAATGGTGCAGCTGTCTTTCCTCCATGAAGTCCAGGAGGGACCTATGGTTCGGACCGTATATCCATCGCTGTAGGTCCGGTTGCCTGGTGTGCTGAAGTCCTGCACGCCGCAGGTGGCTTCCGACGAGCTGCTGTAGCCCAAGGGCATGTCCTTAAAGTGGTGGTTCATGTCTGCGTCCCGCACCGGCGCAGGACAAATGGGCAGCTTGAAGTTGTGTCGGTGTAGCCTCACTATTAGTGGACAGCGGTGATTAGTGGGATTTACCCAATTTTTATGGCGCATACCCTTTATGATGATGATAGTTTTTTGGTCATTTGTTGAGCTACCTGTTGCTTTCTTCATTTTTGGTGGACCAGTGGTGAGTAGTTGGATTAAGTCAATTTCTGCGGCACATACCCGTTTGTGATGATGATAGTTTTTTTGGTTCGCCGGACAAGGAATGATTTGCTAAACAGCTTCGTCGTTAAAAGATTGTCTGGAAACTTCTAGAAGGAATGCTCGAATAATGCATCGGCAATATACTATCATAATTGTGAAACTTTAAGCAGATAATGCAACACTGAACCCATGTCAGATTCAATTTAGACTCGAATACACGATATGATGTACACGTGTTGGTTCCGCCCGGCACAGGCGGCAACACGCGGCTTTAATGACCCTAGAATTGCATCTAATGAGCGTGGCAGCGCCAGCACTCGAATGCCTCGTCTTCAGCCTGCTGGGCTACGGGTCGTCGGGAGGGTAGCTGCTCCAATGACGGGTGACGCATCCGGTTTGCGGTATCTCGGGCAGCGTCGTGAGTGGTTTCGTTCCCCGGAAGGCCCGAATTGCCCGGAGCCCAGATAAACCGAAACTGGCGGCGACGAGATAGGGATGTGCTTGCGAGTATGCGGTTCGCTTTGCGCCACTGGTGAAGTTGCGGATAACCATTCGATTAGACACGTTCGTGCGACCTTGTAGACAGTTGACAAGGGCTACCGACAATATTTCCGTACACGATTTTTCTTATTGCGCCTACCGCGTAACGATCAGAGCGTCGGGCGTCTGCACGGGAGGCCCCTATTTCAAGTGCAATCCGTAATCGTTTTGTATTACTTTGCTTGCTTAATTAATCATTGGCTTTATAATACAATACTTCGCTACGCCGCTCCTAGATGGTACCGCCACCGATCAAGAGCGTGGAAGGAGCTGCCGTTGGCGTTGCATTGAACCCTAAAATGCTTACGGATGAACTGCATTACTCCGCTAGAAAGGTTCTTGGGGGCGAAGCACACTTCGCAATTATCATGCGGCGCTGGTTAAGTATCTGCGTTCGTTCAGAGAATGGTTAGGAAAAGTGACTCGGCTTACCAACAAAACGAGAGGCGTAAAATCCGCGCCACGTAGTAGCAAGAAAGCTGCATTACATGCAGCGACGCTCTGTCGGGTCATTCAAAACACTGTGGCTAACTGCAACGGTAGAGCGCGGGATAGGACAGTGCGCCCCTCTAATGGCAAACATCGAGAAGGTGGAGGACAGTCCAAAATTGGAACACGTGAGAACACTTAGCGACCGAGCGATGTTCGTCAACAGACATGGGCAACATGTGCACACATATGGTACACGCACAATTTGTTAGCACGTTCGTGCTTGTGTGAGGAAAGTGAAGTTTAAAGTTACGCGCTGCCATTGTACAGAGTGCAACGTCATCACTGCGTTGCAACTATCCTCAGAGCACTTGTGCACAGACCAGCGGTGTCCTCAATAAAAGCAAGGCGACACATTCGCGCATTTCAAAGCACGCCGTCCGAAGGAGGCACAAATATTGCCGTGCTCCACTGGGAGCAACGTGTCCTGCCACAACCACCGCAGCTCCTGAGAATGCTTAGCTCACCATGTATAGTGGAAGGTGTTTTTTATACGCATCTGTCATGCATGCGTCCCAAACCAAGAGGCTCCCATCAAAGAAGTCTGCACTGCTGGTGCGGGTTCATGGGTGTCCCTGGCGCGCAATGAAAGGCCTCGGAGAACTCCGGCAAGTTCTGCAGCACCGCGTCGCACATCAAATCGTGGACGACGTAATAGCTTCCGATGCACTTGGCGTAGCAAATGGCGATGAAAAGCAGCTGATCGCCCGTCAGACCTTCCAAGTGGACGAGGCGTTGGGTATCGCTGGTGTTGCGGTACGCGTCGACTACGGCGCCCAGGGAGGCGACCTCGGCAAACAGCGAAGGTGCATCCTTAACTTGGGTGGAGAGCGAGACGTTCGAGATGCACGACAGGAACGTGCTGAACGAGGCGCCCCCGGCGTCTGCGCTGAGGTACGTACTGTGAAGCCTTTGGCCCACGGCGAAGGCCACCTGGGATGCGATGCACAAGAGCGTCATGCACTGACAAATTGTAGAGTTCGGGTACACGCCCAAACACGCGCCTAACGCTGGCTTAGAGGGATAATTTTGCGGAAATGCTGAAAATGAATTCTCAGTGTGCGATTACATTGAAAAGTCTTCACTTAACGAACTTTTCAGCGGGTGGTCTTATTTCTATGTTTTTGTGAGCGTGCGCCAAGCCACTCGGCCAACGCGAGTTGGAGGCCTTGACGTCATGACGCCCTCATTCGACAGCCGGCCGGCTGCTGTCTTTCGAAGCGCGCACGCCGTCACATTGCTGCACAATATGCATTCATGTCGTCTCTCTCCCAGCGATGAATTCGCCTGTGATGGTGCAGACCATTTCAACTTCACAAGAAATGTAATTGCTTACGGTCACGAGCCTCCTCTGCCAACGACGAAGAAGAGGAGGCCGGGGACGTGCCAGACAGGCTGTCCGGGCCAGCAACATGGTCCCACGTGTAGCGGCAGCAGAAGATAAATTAATGTTACGGATGATGTAAAATGCGTTGTTTCATCAGCTTCGTTGAGGCAGTAAGGCAGTAATTACTGCTTAATCGAGGCTCGTTCGACCGCGGCGCAGTTCGTTTTTGCGCGACGAGGCAACGAATGTGTGCTATTTCTCAGCCGTTTCATAGCGCTGTGCAAACGGCAGCTACTGCGACATACACGCTACCACAAGCCATTTACAGGTTGAATTAATCGAAATTGGTTGGCTTCGCCACAATGGCGAGCACGGAATATTCGAAAGCAAGTCTCTTTTGCGCATATCACAGCTAGATGGCGCCACCGACCCATTCTTTCGCTGTTCTTTTTTGTAGCGTTAGCTACACTTGCCTAGCCAGAGCCGATTTCGCGTGGATCGTCATGAGCCCTGCTGCGCATGCGCGAGGATCAGTGATGTCACAGCTGGCTCACCGGAGCCCCCGGAGCCGGCATCTCACGCGCTCTACCCACCGCCTCGCGAGGCTCGCCGCTGCTTGTCTGCGCGCTCGGGTGGAGTGGCGTCGTAGCCACGGCAGATAAACTGGCGCCGGCGCGCGCGCAGACTCCGCCACCGCCGCTGGTCTGCGCTTTCCAGAGGAGTGACGTCGTAGCCTTGGCAGACGTATTGGCGCCAGCGCGCGCAGCTATTCGCCTTCGCTGTGCAGTCGCCGTCTAACACTGTGCTGGAGCCGCTTGATAGCGCCTCTGACTGGCGTTTGCAGGTGGGTAACGCCATGGAGAAGGAGAGCGCAAATGCTGCTCAACGGCGCAGAAGAGCCGAGAAGTTTATCTCATCGGATCCCGAAGCAGTTGCCTGGTAATTAGCGGTTCAGCGTACGAAAAATGAACAGAAGAAGGCCAATAATCCTAGACACTCTGGAAAGCTAAGAATAATCAGCTGAACCTTTGCTAACGCTACGTATATCCTGGCATAGCCGAGCTAAACCACTGCAAATTTTTTTAAGACGCAGCTAATGGAAGCGACGAAGTCAACGAAGTGTTCCCAGCTAGCAATAAAGTCAATATACGAGTAAATGTGTCCTGGCTTGGCGTGACGGCTAAGCAGCATGTATCCAAAGTCTACGCTGCTTGTCATATCTAGGAAACGTATGATACGGCTGGAGCGACTGACGATGCTCTTATGACAGCCTTCAGTGCAGCAGTAGCTATGCATTTCCTTCCGCCGCGACTAACGCTTCCAAGCCGAAGACCCACGGCGGAAAGCATGTGTCGTACTAAGAGATAAGTGTCCCCGACGGTTCAGATGGACCACGGCTGCTGCGGCCGCGCGCGCGCGGGGTGTCATGACGTACTGCAGCTGCTACCGGCGGCCGCTATGGTGCTAGGCACAACCGAAACTCGCTGAAAAAAAGATGTTTCTCATCCTTTTTTTAAATGCGGAGCATTTCTTAGTCGCACCTGCGGCGTCGGCGGCGCCGTCCACCCCCCCACTGCGCATGCTCGGCTCTTCTCGTGCGCGCAGCAAGCCTCTCCTCTCTCTCCCTCCCTCTCCTCCTCCCTCCCTCCTCCTCTCCGTCCCTCCCTCCTCTCCCTCGAACGCGGGCGGTGTGTATATAAGCGGCGGAGCGCGCGTTCGGAATTCAGTCAAGGGCGTCTTTACTTGGCTTTCGCTTGACTTGACGCTTTGCTTGACTCGAGTAGATGCGATGGAAGCAACAGTACCTTCAATCAGCGTCCCACCACTCGTTGAAGGCAACGTTACCCCACCCTCACCGTCGTCGGCGTCAACAGCAGCAAGCAACGCAGAAGACAAGGCTGCGAAGAGACGAGCACACGACACTGAACGCAAGCGTTTCAAGCGAGCTGCGGACCCGGAACTGCGTGCACGCTGGAGCCGTTCAAGTTGTACTTGGTGTGCGCATCGTGTAGCAATTAAGCACTCCCAAACCATACCCAATTACGCAACATTCACGCAATACCCCACCACTCTGCAACGCATTTGCTCGAGTTCCCCCCGTGGAAAGATGCGGGCTACTTTTCTTTTCGAATCACTTTGTTGTATTTGCCATTTTTAGCAGTTAAACTCTTCTTTTGCTACAAAACATCACCCGCAAGGTTATCGTTCCGTGTCCCTTTAAT
>NW_023614365.1:0-60001 GCF_013339695.2 Rhipicephalus sanguineus
GTACATACAAACGGAAGACGACCATCAAGATACCATTTGAGGATGCGTAATAAAACACTCCAATGCACAGGAAGCGAGAGATGAATTAAGGGAGAATGCAACTGAAAAGGCGAAAATCGCCGGGGCCATTCGCCCCTGATGAACCGAGTTTTGTACCACTGATCGTAAGATGCATAGCTAAGTAAATTGATCGTGTATGTAGGTACTTTATCGCTGTGGCATACGTATATACCCGATTTTAACGCATTTAGGCTCTAGAGAACGGATGTCGGAGGGCTTGCCTCGAACTCGGTGTCGTGTGATGCTCGCTTGTACTTGCGAGTTACAGCGCGCGGGAATAACTAAAACTTATTTTGCATCGTACTCGCAGTTCGCTTTGATCAGCTTCCTTTGTTTCTGAAGCGTGGATTGGCGGAAGAAGCTTTCCAGGTCCTTGATTTTCAGGACACCGCGCCTCGACACCAACGAAAGAGGAGGGTTATATTGCGGCCTATGCACATTCGCTTGCGGGCGGCTCTCTTTGCACTACCCAGTTAGGGCCAGGGCTACGACGAGGGCGCTGGTGGCGGTGTTTTTCGCAGCGCCGCCTGGGCAGAGTCTGACGTCTATATAACTGTCTCTTAACCATAATCCTCCGAGCGTAGACGCCAAAGATGTCACTTTAATGTGAAAGTTAATAGGATAGCTTTCAGTAATAACAAAAGAAAGAGTTTGCGATCTTCAGCCTTTGGTTTCTGAAACGCCAACAGAGGCAGCTTCGAAGCAGCGAACATCGGCAACTTCTACGCATCGCCAAATTAGTTTACAACACAAACTATTTGCCACTGAAATAAGGTAGACACTAAAGCATTATTGCAATAAAAAAAGAGCAGCGAAAAAAAAAAAACGTTTCGCAGGAGGAATCGAACTTGCCACCCGCAGATTCTCAGCCGAAGTCTCTATACCACTGCGCCACGCTTTTTTTTTCTTCTTTATTGTCTCGCACAAGTATTTTCACACACTAATCGTAAACCAGGGAACAGTACAATGATGCACCATCAGCTGTTAGCTGACTACATGATAAAACTTTGGCATACGTAACAACGACTCCACTCTGGTAACCCACTCCGCTACATCCATCTGCACTTTCTGCATTTCGACAAAACGAGACACACATTCGCGAAAGTAATCGCAAACAGGTCTGACTTCCACATCGGCATTGTGAAAGGCCGTTCGGGTTTGCCATATACTATGCAGGCCCAGGAGCATAATAAGGTCGTAAGGTACGCCATCTTCATTTTCAACGGAGAGAAACCGGATGCCATGTGAATTTAACTGTAACTTCTTTTTTAGAGTTCTTTGTAATATGTCACAGAAAAACACCCCACTCCAGCAGTCTATGAAAACGTGTTCAATGGTCTCCGGTTTTTTGCATAGGAAACAACCTGGGTCCCATGGTACAAATAATCCTTTATCTTACAACCATGTTTTAACTGGTAAAGTGCCGGTGTGCAATTTAAAGAAAAATGTTTTAACTCCTGGTGCTACGAGCATTCTTTTCACGCGTTTAAGTACATCTTGGCCTGGGCCTGCAGATTATAGCTCACGGTACAACGGCACAGGCAATAAAATATCCACAAGGTCTTTATACAGTTCTCTACGTGACACCTCAGTCAAGTATTCAATCGAAAAACGCACCAACACAACGCTTTTGCCGTAAAAAGACTAGTCAAGACAGCTCACCGCTCGGCTTCATCTTTACGGGTCGCATACCGAAGGTAGACGCGATCTTCCTTTGCAAATAAAATTCGTTTCTTCATAACACACGAACAGCTGCCGACAACGAATGACAAATTGAATAATGTGTATTTTCTCGCGCAATCGACGATACGCCAGTACAGCGGCCGTGTCAGTGTACTGACTTGCATCTCAATCGATAGGGGCAACAATATACATAACCGATCGCCAAACACCAAATTGAACGTGCAAGAAAGTATGCCATCACGTTAGTTCAACAAGGCGTACTAATTGACAAGTGTGTGTCAGCGAAATGCCGGCGAGTGCGCCCGGCGGCTTTCTGTGGCTGCCGGGGTGCTTTTACTGAAAGCGCGTCGTAACGATGCCCATCGCTTCTTGTACGAACACCGTACGCAAGAAAAAAATGGTTCATTCAGGTTAACCGATAGTAAAGCTTTACTGTACACTCATTCTTACACGTCGAAATTGCGTATCCTTAAACCCAGAAGCGCCGACAGCATGTACACACGGACTCGGCAGGTGAGCTAGACCTAGCTTCGCTGGGAGTCGTACGGGTCATATGGAGTGCGTGACTGCGACCGATCTCGGCGCAAGTGGCTGGCGAAGGTTGACGAATGCGCATTTTACCGTCGAAAGATTTCACTGTAACATCTTGTGCAAACGAGGTAAGCGAAAGTGCGGGATCGCCAGAGATGCGTTTGCACTGTGGTTACGCTGACCGGCGTTGCTTTTCTAGCGTACATGCCGCGCCTGCCGCAGCACCGCATGTCCGATCACACGCCAGATCGTAACGTCGTAAAGTATTCATCAGCCAGCCCTGGTAAAAGATCGTCGCAAGTGTATTTGTAAGCGCATGGATACAACTCTCAGACTTGGGCATGAGCTGCTGCACTGCATTGAGCCGATATGATAGAGTCCCAGCTGATATTTGGAATTTACTAATGAAAACAGTGTTGAATATTATGCTGTTTTATAGTAAAAGGTAGAAGACAGTGAGAAAAAGCGTGCGCAACCCCTCGCGCTGCAGCGTGTATGCGCCTGCGAGGTCCGCGACTCTACCGACTCTGCCGTATTTTAGGAAAACGGGCGAACCAGCCTCAGGAAGAACATGGCTACCAGAAACGAGCAGCACCCAATCACATTCGCCGACGGCGCGTCAGTGGTTTTTGCTACTTAACGGGGTACTGACGTCATTTTTCGAATGCGAGTTTACTCTGCCACAAAAATCTCCTGTACGCAGAGACGGCTCTGAGCAAGTGTGAAGCTCAGCAAATGCTCACAATATATTTTAATTTGATTTTAAAGTCAATTTTTCCATGGCGCACCTTCCGACATCGACACTAGCTTGACGTCAGGCTACAGTACTAATCCTGGTGACTTCACGAAGCAGTCTGGCTAGTTGTGATGACGTCACGTACCAAAACTTCCAATATGGCCGCTTGTGCGTCGCCAAAACATTCAAAATGGCCGCTTGTGCGTCACCAATGGAGCCCACGGTGCGGAGCGGCCTTGGTAACGTCACTATGTATAGTGCGAGCAGGTGACAAGAAACTCATACCATGTTGTGACGTTAGGGTACAGTAGGAACCGAAACTAGCTTTTAAAAACATACTGTAATTACTTTTTCAGGGTGCGCTCGCGCTTAGCACTACCTTTTCTAGGCTCTTGGGGGCTTGGAATTTCATTTGTTCGTGTCAGTACTTTCAAATGTTCGTGTCAGTACTTATTTAAGAAGAACCGGGAAAAATCCAGGACTTTACTCTAACCGCCTCTTACTTATTTCTACCACGGACGAGATCAGCTTTCAATTGTTGTCCCTACAACCCAAAGCTTCATGCTGGCTCGTGCCCAAACACACACCTGGGTGGAAATCTCCACATGCAATTAGGACATGCTCCGTCGTTTCCTTAGCTTCCCCCAGCCAGGCCCGTAGCCAGGAATTTTTTCCGGGGGGGACCCACTTGCTGAAAGCCTTCACAATTTGCGAAAAACGCCTATTTTATGATTTATTTTCGATAAAACACCATGTGCCATCAAAATTTCGGAAGGGACCCCCCCCCCCTGGCTACGGGTCTGCCCACAGCATGTACATTTTAACAGCGAAGCTGTTTAGCAAATCGTTCTTTGCAAGTCGATCCAGAAAACTATCATCATCATAACGGGCATGTGCCACAGAAATTGCACAAAACCCACTACTCACCACTGGCCCACTGAAAACGAAGAAGGCACAGTTAGCCCAACAAATGACTGCGAGGCGACGGCGGCGAGCCGAAGACCCCGAGTTGGTACAAGCAGAGAATACTAGGGAGCGGGAAAGGCAACGGCGCCTGCGAGAAGACCCCGAAGCGATGGAAGGCCTACGCCAACGACGACCTGCCCGTAGATCTATGAGAGGTGCGAGCGCTTGGTTTCAGCGCGAGGTTCTGGCTCTGGAGTTTGGACATCCGTGTCGTGTCTGTGACTGTCTGTGGTTTAACTGGAACCTCTGTGCGCTAAGAATCGTCGTAGACAGGGGCTCAGGAAGTATATCTGATGTGTGGGGGCGAGGTCTGTGGGCTGATGTCGCAGGCGAAACGTTGGAACAAAACGTTCTCGTACGTTCGTCCGTTATTTTGAACGTTTGCAAAACACTGGATCCACAGAAACATTTCTATATATATATATATATATATATATATATATATAATATATAATTGTGACTCGGGCCAACATGGCATACAAAATTCGCTGTGAAGTGTGCAAACAGGAATATATTGGACAGACAGACACCGCCTTCCGTTTACGTTTCAGCAACCACAGGGCACACGTGGTTCTCCCCCCGAAATTTTTCCGGTTTTGCTTGCGTGTATATACACGCACACATACAAACTCACGCACGAACATACACAAAGTATGGTTGAACCGCCCCCCATCCCCCCCCTGACACAAGCAAACCAATTTCCCGATAAATCATGGACTTCAAGCGAGCAACGAGACAAATATTTAGACATGTACATTTCAGCCGTAAAAGGGGATATAATCAAGGAATATAAAAACACCCACCCATTCGCAACAATCTGTCCAGTGAGGAACTGGAGGCTTTGGGAGCATCATTGTCAAACCGGCCGATAAGGTTGGCGCTGTGGTTGTGCTCGACAGGACTGACTACATAAAGGAAGGGCTTCACGAAATGGCAGATGAAAATTTATAGAAAGAATACCCTTGTGATCTCACAGAGGAACACGAAAGGAAATTAAAGGGACACTAAAGGCAAATGACAATTTATGTCAGAGTGAAAGCTCAATGTATGACAACGTCTAAAACGGCAATATTATCAACAGCAGTGCCCTATACTTACCGAGAAATTAAGCTAAATATGTAACACACGATGAGCGCCACGAGCGGCAAATTTTCAAAATGATCCCGATGACGTATGAGAGTCTGCCTACAATTAATCACTCGTAATCAAACTAGCTGTAATAAAAAAAAGAACCTACCGTGCATCAAGAGACGTAATAAAATGCTGCTTGTTCGTTTCTGTTTGATTCATTGAAAAGAGAACCTCTTTGACGTTGACATGAAGAACGGCGCGCGTGGTTCAAAGGTCCCGTTTTCGCCGAACTGCGCTTCGCCCGGCGCCCTGCTTCGCTCACGCGGTCGCGTCTCAGTGGTAGTTTCGGTATCGCGTACTGCAGCGTGTGTTTTGCGCGCTCGTGAAAGTCGCTCTGACAGAATGCTCGACAAAATGCCGCATGCATGTGATGTTGCCGGATTCCTGAATGGTGCACGTCGCCAGTACACGCCGCCGCGCAGTAAAGGCGGGCAACGTTGGGCACGGCAGCAGTGACGTGTGAAAGACTGATTTCAGGCGCGTGATTTGAAGTGCGCTAACGCGATGCGGACCACTAATACGTGATTTTATTTCAAAATAAGCACTTCCTTGGCACAAGAGAGAGAGAGAGAAGGAATGTAGGAAAGGCAGGGAGGTTAACACAAAAGTAGCACTACGAGGTTACTGGACCGCTATTTCAACAATCAACGTCGACTTAATATTTGCCTTTAGTGTCCCTTTAAGGCCTCATTAACCTCATTACGTAAACGTGGTAAGATAACGCATCCTATGCTTAAAACGATGTCACCGGGCAACTCCTCTCCCGGCCACTTCTATTTACTACGTAAAATTCACAAGATTATAACAATCCCAGCCGACCTATAATTTCTAGCAATGGCATCGCCACTGAAAAAATCTCTAGTTTCATCGATTCTCTCATTGGGCACATCCCAGAATCATTCGCATCATATGTTAAAGATAGCAGACACTTCCTTTGAGAAGTCTGAAACCTTGTAGTACCGCCAGGAAGCTATTGGTCACCATGGGTGTCTCATCGCTGTACACCAACATTCCCCGCACCGAAGGAATCGCCGCCACAATCGCAGCCTATGGAAAAAGTAAATCGACAATTGAATGGGATGAAAGCACTTTCGAGGGCTCCTAAATCTGTGCTCAAACTCAATCACATTGAATTCGACCGCAAACATTACCCTCCAAGTCAACGGAACTGCCATGGGAACCAAAATGGCCCCAAACTATGCAAATATTCTCATGGCATCTTTAGATATCCCTTTCCTCGAAAGTTGTCCATCCAAACCGATATTCTACCGACATTTTCTTGATGATATATTC
Source organism: Rhipicephalus sanguineus (assembly GCF_013339695.2). Lineage (NCBI taxonomy): Eukaryota > Metazoa > Arthropoda > Arachnida > Ixodida > Ixodidae > Rhipicephalus > Rhipicephalus sanguineus. The sequence continues at coordinate 6,401 of NW_023614365.1, forward strand.
TTCCTGTATGCTGATGGTGAGTTTAACCTTTCAAAATTCATCTCCGATTTCAACTCCCTGCACCCTCGATGACATTTACGAACACGTACTCGCAGGAGAGTGTTCATTTCCTGGATGTCACTGTATCGGTTAGTGGCACCAGCATCTCCACCTCCCTATATAAAAAACCAACTGACCGCCAACAATATCTCCATTTCCACAGTAGTCACTCCCGCCACTGCAAAACAGTTGTCCCCTACTCTCAAGCCCAGAGATACAGAAGAATTTGCTCTGAAATTACACAATTTGGCACCCACGCACAGCAATTGAGAGCAGCATTTTTGCGTCTAATGTACCCAGAAAAAATCATTGACAACGCAATTGAGCGTGCTCGCTCTTTGGACCGAGGGTTCACCATGGAAGAAGAACACGGAAATAAAGATAGTATGTCAGGGGCAAATTTAATCCTCACGTGCTCCGCCGCACCCCCTCGGGTAAACCATATTAGAGTGACCTAGAATAGGGGGAGTGTTCAATGCGCCGCGCGAATACATGGGAGGAGCGAGGGTCTTTTGCGGTGAACTCCCGCGCCGCGGCGTTTTCGTGCTGGCAGCGGCGCGGCGCGTCAGTTCACCGCAAAAGGCCCACGCGGGAGCCGGCGCTTTGGACGCTCCCCCTATTCTAGGCCACTCTAACTATATTAAACCGCCACTTCAATACTCAAACAGAGCAGTCGACTCTCTACCGTATTTCAAACTCCGCCCAAGGTGGTTTACCGAAGAAATAAAAACCTGAGAGACTTGCTGGCCAGGGCGAAAACACACAAGTCCGACCATCATCATGCCTTAGACCACGCGGGAAAACTCATTGCAGGGTGTGCAACCACATGGTGACCACAAAATACGGCCGAAGCCTCCTATTCGGACAATCGTGACTCGGCCAGTGTGGTATACAAATTCGCTGTGAAGTCTGCCAACAGGTATATATTGGACAGAGAGAAACCGCGTTACGTTTACGTTTCAACAACCACAGGGCACACGTGAAAGGCCTCCCTAATTTGCCGTTCTACAAACACATTAACCTGCCTGGTCACTCCTTCGAGCGCATAAGTGTTGTACTCTACAATCCGGCTTTCAGAACACCCGGGAGCGCGAACAGCGGGAGTCATATTTCATAAACAGATTCAAAGCACTCTCCCACGGAATCAACGAGAGCCCTGGGCGACTGACGTGCCTCCGTGACCAATCGTAGCACCTAGAAGGGGAATTTATTCATTTATTTATTTATACATACGTGATTCGGACGCACGGGGCGCTGAATAAACGATCGACCGCTTGAAAATAGACCCAATCGGTGCTACATGCATCAACCGGCTCATGTTCTTCATGTGTTTTCTTTTTTTCTTTTTTTATATTTATTTTTATCCTTTTGTCCTTTACTTCTGTTTGCTTATTTTTTAATGACTCCCTATTTATTTATTTACTTATTTATTTATTTACTTATTGATTTTTCAGTAATAATGATTTTTTATTTCTGCTTGAAAAAGAGAGGTGGGGGGGGGGGGGGTAGTGTACTTTCAGCCTTGTATCGTGGCCAGAGTTTTCCCTAAGCTGGAGCGGGTCGTGTGTATCTCTTCTCGTGTGTGTACGGCCCGGCGCCGGTGGCCAACCACCGAACCATCTGAACGTGGACTCCGTACGTGTGATGCGTAGAAGCGGCAATTCTTCTCTTTTCCCCTCTTCCTTGGTCGCTTGCTGAGGCCTCCCTTCTTAATTACCAACCCCGCGAAGACAATACAGGGATAACCCGCGGGCGGGTTATCCCTGTATTGTCTTGTCTGTCCGTCTTTCCCTCCGCTGTTCTCTCCCTCCCTCGTTTCGCAGCCGCTGACGAATCCTTCTCTCTTTCCCCTTCTTTTTTTTTTTGTTTTGAAGTCTCGTTTCGCCTCCAAACTGGGTGGGCGGCCCTTGCGCTGCGGGTTGTGCCATGTCATATCACATACAACCTCCGAAGAAGGCCGAACCGCCAGCCGAAACTGTTACCAGCAAGTAAATATTTGTTTTGTTTTCTATATTGCAGTGCGAAGTGTTTTACAATATATATAATAATATATCTATATATATATATTAGATATATATATATATATCTATATATGTATAGTGTATATATATATATATATATATATATATATATATAGTATATTATATATATATATATATATAGTATATATGATAATATATATATATATATTATATATATTATATAGAAGGAACTTCTTGGCTACCGTAATAAAAATTGTGAAAAAACTTCATACTAGAATATAAGAAACAAAACAAATATTTATTTTACCCTGACAGTTTCGGCTGGAGGACCAGCCTTCTTCAAAGGATGTAAGTGAAATGAAACGGCCATTGCCGAACCCGCTGCACAGGGGCCGCCCACCCAGTATGGGGGCCAGAAGATACTTTCAAAAAAACAAAAAGAGAGAAACAAATAGAAAAAGGAAGAGAGAACTAACGAAGGAAGCAACAGTGACAAAACGAGGGAGGGAAAGAACAGCGGGAGGAGAGGCGGGCGAGGCGGCGGGCTATGCCCGTCTTATCTTCGTACGGTAGATAAAAACCGGCGTGAGCAAGGGGAAAAGACAAATGTCGTTTCTACACATCACAAGCACGGCGTACAAGTTCAGATGGCTCGGCGGTTAGCTCGCGGCGCCGGGCCGCGTACACACATACGATCCGCTCCAGCTGGGGGAAGACTCTGGCCACGATACAAGGCTAAAAGTGCGCCCCCCTTTTCTTTTTCGAAAAAAAAACAGAAACAAATTCAGCAGATCCCACGTACCGTGGGAATCGATGTTATGCGAAGCTTGCGCGGGATGGTGACTGTGGCATAATTTTTCACGTTGAGCGAAACGTTACGGAATGACGCTAGAGAAACGCTGAAGAGTCGCATATGTACTTGATTACAGTTGCTTAACGATACCAACAGCAACTTGGGTGTTACCAACACCAGACGCGGTAAGCTGATACTGTAGTGCTTATATTCTTCACTACTGGATAGCGCGAATACGAACAGCACAAAGAAGAAAGACAAATGCCCAGGACAATCGTTACTCGCAACGAAGCTTCATTCAGGAAAGTTCCCCTAGTATACACCCCAGCCGAGCGCACGTGCAGGTGCACTGCACGTACGTTTACAGTCACAGTTGCAGTTATTGCAGTTGCGATGCAGTGTTAAACTTGTCCGTTCTGACGGAGAACGCACGCACGTTTCCCGAGCCCTTGTGTATGTGTAGAAGGGGTTCTTGACAGTTCTTGAACAAGGTCAACATCACCGTGATCAGTGAGCACCAGCAGCTGGACCAGACTTGTTTATCGGATCCGTTCATGATCGCGGCTACGAGGGGGTCTAAGTGTAGTGAAGTGCGAGGTACAGCACAGCTGGTGGAAATCCTCGATGCCTCTCACGATAAATGATCTATGAGGCCCCTGTCCTGGATGTGGGCAGCGAGGCTTTTTGATGCCCTGTCTCCATTCAAGCGCCTTTCACGCAGTATAAAGACTAGGCGTTGTGGGTCTTGATAAAATCAGTGTTGGAAGTCACCGGTAAAGATGAGAGGCATGGTTCTCTCGGCAGATTTATTGTAGGAAGCACTGACACGGTTTTTTGCATAATCAACGTGGTCCACGTTGCGGACCACGTGAACGAGTGCATGGTAGTTGAGCGTCTTCCAGAAGTGTTCTGTCTTCAGCTTCCGCACTTTACTTGCGTTCGCCGCAGTGGCGTAGTGGTTACGTTGCTCGGCTGCTGACCCGAAGGTCGCGGGTTCGATCCCGGCCGCGGCGGTCGCATTTCGATGGAGGCAAAATGCTAGATGACCGTGTATTTTCCGATCTCGGCGCACATGAAAGAATACCAGATGGTCAAAATTCCGGAGGCCTTGGCTACGGCATCTCTCAATTATATCGTGGATTTGGGACATAAAACCCCAACAATTATCACTATTGTCACTTTACTTGCGTGTCAATGTGCGTGTTGGTGGTTACAGTATTGGTTGAGACTTTTGTATCACCTGTGGCACATACCCGCATAACATGAACTCTGGTCTGCGGGTATGTGCCACACGTGACTGAGAGAAAGGGTTTCATGACATACGCCACACGTATTTTTCGTTATTCATGTAATGATCAGTGAATCGTGTTCGTCATACACTGATCCCCTGCTATGCCAATTTTGGTATGTCAGAAGATCTGGAGACGACCAGGAGAGCTCCCAGACGTAGGCCGGCTAGATAGATTAGATAGATACGTAGATAGAACGCCGAAGTTGCCTGAGGTTCGCTAAGAAATGCTTCGCATTTAATACATTAATTAAATTAATTTCCTTTCTGGGCGCTACGATTGGTCAAGGAGGCACGTCAGTCGCCCAGGGCTCTCGTTGATTCCGTGGGAGAGTGCTTTGAATTTGTTTATGAAATATGACTCCCGCTCTTCGCGCTCCCGTGTGTGTCTGGAAGCCAGATTGCAGAAGTGTAACACTTATGTGCTCAAAAGAGTGACCGGCAGATTAATGTGTTTGGAGAACGGCAAATTAGGGATGGCCTTTCACGTGTGCCCTGTGGTTGTTAAAACGTAAACGGATACGCGGTTTCTGTTTGTCTAACATATTCCTGGTTGCTACACTTTCACAGCGAATTTTGTATTCCACATTGCACGAGTCGCAATTAAGGTCGTCTTTAATTTTATACTAAAGTCCGAATAGGAGGCTTCCGCCGTATTTCTGGTTCACCATGTGTTTGCACACCCTGCAGCGAGGTTTCCCGCATGGTCTACAGCCCTGATGGTGCTCGGATTTGTGTGTTTTCGCCCTAACCAGCAAGTCTCTCAGGTTTTATTTCTTCGGTAAACCACCTTGGATGGGATTTGAAATACGGTAGATAGTCGACTACTCTGTTGAAGTATGTTGAAGTGGCGGCTTAATATAGAGTTTACCCGAGGGGCTGCGGCGGAGTACGTGAGAACTAAATTTGCCCCTGACATTCTATCTTTATTTCCGTCCCTTTCTTCCATTGTGACCCCTCAGTCCAGGGAGCGAGCGCGCTCAATTGCATTGTCAATCATTTTTTCGGGGTACTTTTGACGCAAGAATGCTGTTCTCAGTTCCTGTGCGTGGGTGTCAAATTGTGTAATTTCAGAGCAAATTCTTCTGTATCTGTGGGCTTGAGAGTAGGGGACACCTGTTTTGCAGTGGCGGGGGTGACTACTGTGGAAATGCAGATATTGTTTGCGGTCAGTTGTTTTTTATATAGGGAGGTGGAGATGCTGGTGCCACTGACCGATACAGCGACACCCAGAAATGAACACCTTCCTGCGAGTACCTGTGTGTAAATGTTATCGAAGGGTGCAGGGAGTTGAAATCAGAGATGAATTTTGGAAAGTCTATGCTCACCATCAGCCCCACACGAAGAATATATCATCAAGAAAACGTCCGGTAGAATATAGGTTTGGATGGAGAACTTTCGAGAAAAGGAATGTCTAAAGATGCCATGGAAAATATTTGTATAGTTTGGGGCCATTTTGGTTCCCATGGCAGTTCGGTTGACTTGTAGGTAAGGTTTGCGGTCGAATTCACATGATTATGTTTGAGTACAAGATTTAGGAGCACCTCTAAAGCGCTTTCTTTCGCACTCACTTGTCGATTTACTTTTTTCATAGGCCGCGATTGTGGCGGCGATTTCTTCGGTGTGGGGAATGTTGGTGTACAGCGATGAGACATCCATGGTGACCAAATAGCTTCCTAGCGGTACAACAAGATTTGAGACTTCTCGAAGGAAGTGGCTGGTATCTTTGACATATGATGGAAATGTTTCTGGGATGTGCCTAATGAGAGAATCGATGAAACTAGAGATTTTTTCAGTAGCGGTGCCATTGCTAGAAACTATAGGTCGGCCGGGATTGTTAATTTTGTCAATTTTAGGCAGTAAATAGAAGCGGCCAGGAGAGGAGTTGCCCGGTGACATCACTTTAAGCATAGGATGCGTTATAGTACCGCTTTTGCGTAATGAGGTTAATGAAGCTTTAATTTCCCTGTCATGTTCCTATGTGGGATCACAAGGGAGTTCTTTGTAAAAATTTTGATCTGCCAGTTGGCGAAGTCCTTCCTTTACGTAGTCAGTTCTGTCGAGCACAACCACAGCGCCACCCTTATCGGCCGGTTTTACAATAATGCTCTGGCTGTCACTTAAGCTGCGTAAAGCCTCCCGTTCCTCCCTGGATAGATTGTTGCGAATGGGTCGGTGTTGGACAGAAACCGCGTTCCGTTACGTTTTACAACCACAGGGCACACGTGAAAGGCCTCCTAATTTGCCGTTCTCCAACACATTAATCTGCCTGGTCACTCTTTGAGCACATAGTGTTATACTTCTGCAATCCGGCTTTCAGAACACCTGGGAGCACGAACAGCAGGAGTCATATTTCATAAACAAATTCAAAGCACTCTCCACGGAATCAACGAGAGCCCTGGGCGACTGACGTGCCTCCGTGACCATCGTAGCGCCCAGAAAGGGGAATTAATTATTGTATTTATTTATACACACGGTAGTCCAGACTCACGGGACGCTAAGGAAACGATCGGGCGCTTGAAAACAGACCCAATCGTTACCACATGTATCAGCCGGCTCCACTTTTTTTCTGTTTTTTTTTTTCGAAAAAGAACAAGGGGGGGGGGGGCACTTTTAGCATTGTATCGTGGCCAGAGTCTTCCCCCACTGGAGCCGCCGGGCCATCTGAACTTGTACGCCGTGCTTTTGATGTGTAGAAGCGACATTTGTCTTCCCTTGCTGACGCCGCTTTTTATACTACCGTACGAATAAGACGGGCATAGCCCGCCGCCTCGCCCGCCTCCGGCGGCTCTCCGCCTCTCCTCCCGCAGGTCTTTCCCTCCCTCGTTTTGTCACTGTTGCTTCCTTCGTTAGTTCTCTCTTTCTTTTTCTATTTTTTTCTTTTTTTTTTTGAAAGTATCTTCTGGCCCCCATACTGGGTGGGCGGCCCTTGTGCAGCGGGTTCGGCAATGGCCGTTTCATTTCACTTACATCCTTTGAAGAAGGCTGGTCCTCCAGCCGAAACTGTCAGGGTAAAATAAAAATTGTTTTGTTTGTTATATTGTAGTACGAAGTTTTTCACAATATATATATATATATAATATATATATATATATATATATTATTATTATAATATATATCCTGGCCGTTAATTAATAGGATTGTACACCAAAACTGTATGACAAAATATTTCTGTATGATAAACATAAAGGAAGGGCGGTACATGAAAATCATGACACGATGTCATGTTCGGTATGACAAACCTGCCATGCTCACGGTGCGCTCGCGACACTTTCGCTAGCTTGACATGTACCGAATTTGGTATTGCGTGACGTGACTGCATGACGACACAAATGACAGGTGGGTAACATGACAATCATGACATGCATGTCATGTAGGGCATGATTTACATGCCACACTCATGCTGCGCTCGCGGCCGGTTTCGCTAGCTTGGCATGTACCGAATTTGGCATTGCGTGATGTGAATGTTTGACGAACATAAATGACAGGTGGTAACATGACAGTCATGGCATGCATGTCATGTAGGGCATGCTTTACATGACACACTCATGGTGCGTTCACGGCCGTTCGCTATCTTGACACACACCAAAACTGGTATTGGCGTGACGCGACTGTATGACGAACATAAATGACCGGTGGTAACATGACAATCATGAAATGCATGTCATGTAGTTCATGATATACATGCCACACTCATGGTGCGTTCGCGGCCGGTTCGCTAGCTTGACATACACCAATACTGGTATTGCGGGACGTGACTGTATGAGGAACATAAATGACAGGTGGTAACATGACAATCATGAAAAAAAGATCAGTTTCACCGCAAGGGACCAAGCAATGAATGTGACAGCAACAAATTTTAGTGTTACACGAAGTGAGGCTGGGCAGCTAACTGTTTTGTATCCGATCTCGCGTAACTACAAAACGCTGGTGTAAGAGAATACGGCCGCTCCAGGGAGAGATGCTCTCCGCATAGTCACTTCGCGTTGAGAGCGCAGCACGTAGAAGCGTATACGAGCCGCCCGTTGTGATGGCTGTCGATCGAGATAGCGCGCGCCAGCGATCGCGACCGCGAGCTTAGATTCAAAGTCAAAGAGCTGCTCGTGCGACAGCCCCCCCCCCCCCACATCGCATCTTTTCATGGTCGTTAAAGACGGGCGGGGCGTTCTCTGTCTGCTTCGACGGCAGGCCTCCCGAGCGGTTGATGTTATCGCATGCACCCTCCGAGCGACGGAAGTGGGCCTGCTCGTTTGATCTCTGCTTCGGCCGCGTTCGTCGCCCCCGCTCGCACGCATTTACCCGCGGTAGAACATACAATACGCGAGGGGATCTTATCAATTTGGACTTCATACCGGAAGGACATGACGGCAACGGCGACGGCAAAACCCCTCGTGACTGTCCATATAATTGCTATCGCAGTGAAATGCATGTCATGTAGGGCACGATTTACATGCCACACTCATGGTGCGTTCGCGGCAGGTTCGCTAGCTTGACATACACCAAAACTGGTATTGCGTGACGTGACTGTATGACGAACATCAATGACAGATGGTAACATAACAATCATGTAGGGCATGGTTTACATGCCACACTCATGGTGCGCTAGCGGCAGTTCGCTGGCTTGACATACACCGAAACTGGTATCGCGTGACGTGACTGTAGGACGAACATAAATGACAAGTGGTAACATGACAATCATGAAATGCATGTCATGTAGGGCATGATTTACATGCCACAGTCATGGTGCGTTCGCGGTCGGTTCGCTGGGTTGACATACACCAAAACTGGTATTGCGTGAAGTGACTGTATGACGAACATAAATGAACTTGTGCATCTTGGCAGCGCAGTGGAACGAACACAAGAGAAAGGAACACGTAGACAGGACGGCGCTGCGTGACGTGACTCTGACGAACATAAATGACAGATGGTAACATGACACCCACTCACCAACTTGTCCAAATTTCCGCGTTGAACATAAATGACAAGTGGTAACGTGACAATCATGACATGCAGGTCATGTAGGGCATGATTTACATGCCACACCATGGTGCGCTCGCGGCCAGTTCGCTAGCTTGATATACACCAAAACTGGTACTGCGTGACGTGACTCTATGACGAACATAAATGACAGATGATAACATGACAATTATGACATGAATGTCCTGTAAGACATGATTTACACGACACTGTCTTGGTGCGTTTTCGGCTGTTTTGTTAACTGGATATATACCAAGATTGGTATGCCATGACATAATTGCGTGACGATATAAATCACAGGTTATGCATTATTTGTACCAGAACGCACGTTTCATTAGCATGGTATATACCGGATTGTACATGCATGCGTGCATGACAAACATGCGATAATAGTGGACTAGATGCCACGGCCTGAATGATTTCACTTGGCTCAAAGACCAACAAGGCTATGTATGCATCTCTTTGCTGGCGGCTTCGCATTACCTCGATTTCACAGTGCGTGGGATCTGCCGGTATTTTTTGTTGTCATACCTAGCTTACTTGCTTTTTCTTGTATGCAGCTTTTTTTTTCACTGCTGTTCGTACGAGACAATGGGCCCGAGACCGCGCCAGCTAGTATGGAAGCCAGTACAGTTTCTTTGACGGGACCTGGAGTGCATTCATGCAGAACTTGCATTATGTTGCTGCCGCGGCCCGCGGAAATCAGCTCACCTTGTGCGGTCTCCTTCTGTCGTATTTTGTGCCACATTCGGTTGCGCTTTATTCAATAATCAAGCCGCTTTTACAAGATCGTGGCATTATTTATTGCTTCTAGTAAGCATGATTTGTGCGCCATACATTAATTAAAGGGACTGTCTACCGTCCTTCATCTCTTGTCTGTTTTGTACCGCAATCGAAAGCATACAGCCTGAAGTGTCCAACCCTGCAGCGGTTTCTCTGGAAAGTGAGCAGAAATTTTTCAAACAGAATTTTTCGATCTGCGTTCGGTCTTCTTCCATTGGCGTGAAATATGCCCACAACACTGGTTGGTGGAAGCGATGACGATTGTAGTGCCGGTAAAAATTAAAATCGAAAGCACATGTGGTTTCTGTAGGATTAAATTATTTTCGATGAACACTAATGTAATGAATGTAACAGTCGTTTTCAGCGCGCTAGTGGGTAAATGAAGGAGACTATAAATGCATGCCTTCACAGCGCAGCACATGTGAGACATCCTAACAGCAATACAGCGGCGGTACGACCAGCGCGGAGGGCCGCATGGCATAGAGCATGAGTTTAAGCAGACGAAATCGAAGGCGGCGCCGCAAGCAGCGCCACAGGGCGCCTTTTTAGACGAGTGAGGAAAAAAAAGGCAAAAAAATTACTCTCTGACGCGCAACCGAAAGCTGCCTCAAGTGCGTAAAATACAATTTTAAGTTATATATGTTTGTTTTTAAGCAATATGAGTCTATCTGCGAGGATGTCTTGTCCTACCAGTAGATTGAACCACATCGCCGTTGGTGACACTAGCGGTCATTCTTTCACGATTTTCAACATAGAATTAAAAATATAATTCCTTTTTTTATGGGACAAAAGCATGCTCGTTGCTGCCGATGTGACGAACGATCTTCTCATTTTCACCGCAATCAGAAAACTATTTCCAAGTACGTACGTGTTCATCCTCTGCATGTTCAGATTCATTATTTGTTCTATAGTAAACTGATGTCTTCTATATGAAAATTGGATATATGTGGTGTGTAGAAGAAAAGTAAGGACACAAACAAACGCTTGTTTGTGTCCTTACTTTTCTTGTCTGCGTCTCTATATTTGAGCTGTATTTACAATTTACCCATTGATGCCCCGCGGATGTCCGAAGTCCGCAGAAAATGCAATGCCTCCGTTGCAATGGACGTCCGGGCATCCCGAGGTTGTCTGCTGGACGTAACAAAGCCAAGGTCACGAAATTTGCACACGTCCGAACACGTCCGAATGTCCGCTTTTGACGTCACTTGGGATTAGCACGGGATGTGCAATTCCTTTGCTTCATGTAGTCTTGCGGACATCCTTTCGTACGTCCCACGGAATTTTTTGCACATCCGCAGGGTGAACGTAATGTCCAGTAAGGTGGTCCGATTGACGTCCGAAGGTTATCTGTTGTCCATTGGGTAAGTACTGTGGAAGAAATCATAAACCAGTACGCTGTTTCTGCAAACCCATGTAACACAAAATCTCTAAAAGACGTCTCGAAACGGCTACGGAAGGCTATAAACGTCTTGGTTGACGAGAAGATCAAGAATAGACATTTTTGCAAAATAAAGCACTTGCCTCTCAAATATGCCTGCGTACTGTTTATTACCGTTTTCAACAGCTACGACATAGCCAGAGTGTATTCTGCCAAAGAAGTCCTCAACGTCTACTTTGAGACATCTTTAGACATTCTGCCCATGAAACACAACACCTCTATAAAACGTCTTTGAAACGTTTAAAACCTCTATAAACCTCTACAAAACGTTTTATAGAGGTTTCGTGTTTCGTGGGTGGGGGAAGTGCGCGCGCAACGACTACCTAAATGATTCTTCAAATGTTTTGTCCACGAGCGCAAAGACGCCAAAACGGCATGTCTAAAGAGCGGCGACTGTCGCTTTAGTGAAAGAAGAGACGCAGAAAACAAAGCCCTCAAAATAATTGGTTTCGCTCCGCAACGCGGGTTTCTATCAGCAGTTTGGTAAGTATATTCTTTTCAAGCCAAGGCGGCTAAGGCCGCGCAACGCTCGCGCAACAGCGAACAACAGAAGCAAACGCAGGCAAGCCAGGCAAGCATGCTACTGATGCTACGCAGTCGGAGCCTTGGTCGGAGGCCCGAAGCGGGTGTTGTCGTAGCGCGCATGTTTACCCCTGCATTCAAGAACATCTTTTCATTCGGCGCTCCACCTTGACTCAATGTCGATGTCAGATACACCTATTGGCAGGAATGCTCACTAAATATTGAGCAATAGGCGGGATCATTTTGTGAGAACCGTTGTGTCTTTTAGGGGCGATTAAGCGCTAGACATATGGTGCAAACAATCAAGCAAGATCACTAACATACGTACATACCTGTTCACCCACGCATGTCCTCACTGTTGCATATATAAATTTTCGACGCTGAGTTTACTCGCTTTTATTGCGGACCGAATCAAGTTGTTGCGGTCACTCATATATGCCGCGTGAATTATTGGCTACTTCAGCACACCATACATATCCAATTTTCATATAAAAGACATCGGTTTATAATAAATTTGAACACGTACTACATAAATGACGTTTAGCGGATGGCGCGCAAATAAATAATCGTGCTTCTCAGCAACAATAAATTATCCCATGATGTTGTCAAATCGGCTTTATTAATGAATAAAGCACAACCAAATGTGGCACAAAACACGCCGGAAGGTGACCGCACAAGGTGAAGCTGAGTGGCACGGCAGCAACGTAAATAAAATTCTGCATGAATGCACTCCAAGTCTCGTCAAAGAAACTGCACTGGCTTCCGCATTAGCTGGCGTGGTCTCAGGCCCAATATCTTGCACAAACAGCAGTGAAGAAAAGATGCATACAGAGAAAGCAAGTAAGCTACGCAGGATTTACAACAAATAACAGATCATCAAGTCACTCTAAAGAAACATTTCCAATTACACATATGATAAAATGCTGTCATGTATTAAGAAACGACAATCAATCATAACCACACCCACAGGCGAGGCGCCTATACGGTAGAAGCTTTGCACTTTGTCAGCGACAGGCCGGCATAGTTGTAAGCATGCTTGCTTAAACTATGTCGGCCTGTCACTAGCGTTCGTGCGTGGAGCCACGAGCTGTAACGCGCAAAACATAATTACTCAAAATAGGGCGAGTCGCACCGGCACGTATAGTTTCGCGTTCGACCACGCGGTTCAACCTAGCAAAGAACTGTTCACATTTTAATACACACACAATTCTAAAATCTTTCAGTAAAAACGACGAAAAGTCAGGTGCACTTACCGAAAAAAGCACTCTATCCGAACGTGCACACGTTCTTAGCTGTTTGTCTGGCTGCGACGAAGGTGGTGAGCAGAACAATCGCTTCTTGAAACGAACGTACCGACGAACGTACCGTCGCAAACACACAGTAAAGCTTGTTTCACCAAACACTGATGGAAAATATGCGACAGACAGTATGATCACCGTTCCTTGATGCCAAACAGCCCGTAATCGGTTCATCCGTTCACAAACAAAAGCTGACAACGCTACACAAAACGCAAATGACCGCCGGCCGTCGCCTAGCTCTGCTGCCGATAGAGCCGCTGCGAACTGGCGCCTGGCGGCTGGCGCGAACTAGTGGAGGAAGAGGGGAAAGGGGAAGGAAGGAACAAGTATTCTGAAACAAGCCTCACCCTTCCCTTCACTTGACCGAGCTGAGCACAGCGTCACCATACAACAGAAAAGACACAACGGTTTTCACAAAGTGATTCCGCCTATTGCTCAATATTTAGTGAACATTCCTGCCAATAGGTGTATCTGCCATCGACATTGAGTCAAGGTGGAGCGCCGAGTGAAAGGATGATCTCCAATGCAGCGGTAAACCACTGATCTCCACTAGGAGCATGCGCTGGCATGCGCGCTTCGACAACACCCGCTTCGAGCCTCCGACTGCGTAGCATCAGTAGCATGCTTGCCCCTTGCCTGGCTTGCCTGCGTTTGCTTCTGTTGTCGTTCGCTGTTGCGCGAGCGTTGCGGGGCCTTAGCCGCCTGCTGATAGAAACCCGCGTTGCGGAGCGAAACCTTGCAATTATTTTGAGGGCTTTGTTTTCTGCGTCTCTTCTTTCACTAAAGCGACAGTCACCGCTCTTTAGACATGCCGTTTTGGCGTCTTTGCGCTCGTGGACAAAACATTTGAAGAATCGTTTAAATAGTCGTTGCGCGCGCACTTTCCCCCACAATGTCTAAAAATGTCTCAAAGTAGACGTTGTGGACTTCTTTGGCAGAATACACTCTGGCTATGTCGTAGCTGTTGAAAACGGTAATAAACAGTACGCAGGCATATTTGAGAGGCGAGTGCTTTATTTTGCAAAAATGTCTATTCTTCATCTTCTCGTAAACCAAGACGTCTATAGCCGTCCGTAGCCGTTTCGAGACGTCTTTTAGAGGTTTTGTGTTACATGGGTAGGCCTTACTGTCAGTCAGAGTAACAGTCGCTCCACAGAGACATACCGCATTCGGGTACACAAGTTTCACACGCAGCGAAGTACAGTTTCTTCACAGCATTACGTAAAGTTTACTGGTGAACGAACTTTGAAGTCTTCATTATTGCTGATCATGTCGACACCACACGCTTTATCCTTTTACACGTTACTTTCTTTATCGCAATGAGAGATGGCGCGCGTAGGCTCGAGTTCAGGTGGTTTATGCATGCCCATGCATGGACCAAATGGCGCGCGATCCGCTGCTCGGCGAGAAAACGTCTTATAAAGTGCGTCTTTTAAATGTCCCAAACAAGACGTCCTTAAAACGTCGAAATTGGTTTAGAGTCCAACAAACGTCTTGAAATATCTCTTTACAAGACGTTGCAGACAAAAATGGTCTTAAAAAGTGCGTTTTCTAGACGTAACCAAAAACAGATATTGTACGGCTTTTCTGTGACGTTTTTAAAACACCGAAATTGGTTTAGAATCCGTTTTATCCCATTTATCTCTAAAATTGACGTTTTCTAGACCATGTGTGCTACTTGCATGCTTTCATCCTCGAAGTTATCATTGTCGAAGCTGATATAACCGCAGGGCTAAACGAGGGCGAGGGTGCATGAAAGCAAGTGGAGGCGATGCGCGCTCGCAGGGACATCCAAACTGTCTCCCTATAACTGGAAAATATACCATGATCGGCGCCACTGTACAACTTTGCAGAGCGCTCGGCCACGCGCTCGCATCGATGTAGCTCATACTGAGCGCGATAGTACGTCATCTTACCGGTAACCACAGCAGCACGAGTATAGGCGTGCGCAGGGTTCCCCTTCAGGGGAGGGGGGGCGAAGGTTCATCGCGGCGCCCCCCCCCCCTATAAGTCAATGTGTGGGGCAGACTTTGCTCTTAAAGGGACCGACAACTGATTTTTCTCGACCCAGTTTTTTACGGCGCGACAAGAACCTCACCCTTCGCAGCGTTTGTATCTGCAGTGGTTTATCCTAAAAGCACGTAGTTATTTTATAAGCAGTATTTTTCGATCTGAAAGGCTCCAAACACGCATGAAGGCTTGCTCCAGCAACGCTGAGAATTGATAGCGATGCCGCTAGCCCTTGTGAAAGCTGTCGTTGTTCTGCCTTCGC
Source organism: Rhipicephalus sanguineus (assembly GCF_013339695.2). Taxonomy (NCBI): domain Eukaryota; kingdom Metazoa; phylum Arthropoda; class Arachnida; order Ixodida; family Ixodidae; genus Rhipicephalus; species Rhipicephalus sanguineus. The sequence continues at coordinate 21,793 of NW_023614365.1, forward strand.
AGGAGTTACTGTAGCTATGCTTAACCACCTTTATTTTGAGCTTGCAAACCATTTTTGAAAATAGCAAGCTGTTACAATGAGATGATGTGGCTTTATACACCTTCTCGGTATTTGTACAGCGTTGTGTGCGCCTGCGCCCAAGGCTGCCTGCGCCTGTGACATGGGTGTCTTGTACCGGGGTGCTATTCTGGACATTGTCAAATTCCGCCATGTTGTCAAATTCCGCCATGTTGATTATTTGATTGGTCACGCGAAGTCGTTCGCATTGTGGCGCTGCAATGGCGTTACGACACAGGAATCCGCGATGACGTAACGTGCCAAAAAATAGTAAATTTTTTCCGAAGCAACGCTTCGCCGTACTCTGTCATGTAGAAATAAAGGTTTGGGTGAAACAACGAAACCGAAATGTGGTACTGAGCTGTGCCTACGGTCAACTTGCGGTTTATCGAAACTACTGCTCGCATGACGAAGAGCCGCCATGTCTGCAACACGATTGGACATTGCACTGATGGCGCCCATTGCGTCACAGGATCTCACTTTTTGTAGCGTCAAATTGACGTTGCGTGACGTTGCATCCTGCCAAATTTGCAGCTTAAAATGTGAGAACGATGAAGTGCCCAAAATTGGCCGCCATATTGTTGTAAATTGAGTTGCTTGTTCGATGTGCAGCCTCACATACGTATGTGTAGATGCCATTCCGTGAGTTGCTTTACAAGCATGCTTTCGGTTATTAATATTATAAAGTGTTGTACATGAAGCTTGCTTGTTAAAATAAAAGGTTATTGTTTATTTTGGCTTGTTCGAATTTGCGGTTCTCGCCGCAAGAGAACGCTAGATAAGCGAAGAAAAATGGCGCTGCCCTTTGTTGTGTAGTGGCTGGAGCTGCAGGAAGAAGGAGAATTCCGCGAGTACCGCGATGTTTTTGTGAAGACCGATCAATTGTTTCAACTGCGGTGCCGGCTGACGAAGGACACTGTGCGATGGCTGTGCGGGGAGCTTCGCCAGGACCTGGAGAGGCGACGTACGGACACGAGAACAGCGCCGACTGTTGTTGTTGTTTTTGTTGAGCTACAAGTGCTTTGCGCCCTTTGCTTCTTCGCCACCGGCAGTTACCACGACGCGATCGCGAACAACGAGGACGTGGCGACGAGCTAGTCCAGTGTGGGTCTCACGATTCATGCTGTCATGGAAGCGATCGTCGAGCGCCTCGGCAATGAGTGGATCGCCCTCCCTGCCAAAAGGAAGGCTTTGTCCACATAGATGCAAGATTTGAAGGCTGCGTTGAGGTGGTCGACGACACGTTCGTGTGCATAAGTGCGCCGTATGAAAAGGACGATGGCAACAAGGCTGCTTACTTTTGCCGCAAGAACTTTTACGCCCTCAGCGTCATGGTGGTGAGAACAAATTTCATCTTATTCAATCTCGCGCATGCCGTTAGTAGAATGCAAAGGAGGAACGTGAAAGACAGCTTTTCGTCACTCTCCAGTATTTTGACGGCATTTGCCGTGGCTCCAACTGCAGTGATAGAAAAGAACGCAGTAGTCGCGGTAAACGGTGTTTCCGTCGCTATTTAGTTTTGGCAGGGGTGACGTGACACCATAAAAAGTTCATCGAGCTTCATATTTGATCGTGGTAGCTTTAAGAAAAATAATGCATGAAAGGAAATCAAACGTGCTGATTGCGCTCTAATTTCATAAACAGTGATATGCAGACATGCAGTAACTGCCACATATGAAATGAAAGATACAGCTGTCGAAGTTGCGCTCCGAAAGCAACTCGAGAGAAATAAGTGCGTTGGACCACACAGTTACAGTTGTTCTGCATGTAGCTGGTTGTATTGCTGTTGCCGACTTCCTTCCAATGCAAACAACACTCTGCAGGTATGTGACCAACCCTGCCGATGACTGCCCTCGCACTCGGGGCCCGTGCACGACGCCTTTATGTGGAATACATCCACCGTGAGCCAGGACTGGGCAGTGGACGCCGTGGCTAGGTTGGTGAATAGCTGCTTGGTATGCAAGCGTGAGAATGCTTGTGTGGTGTCTCAGTGTAGAAAAAACATTATTCATGGTGATTTTATTACACGCTGCATGGTTCTTAACTACTCAAGTCTCTTTGTTCAAATTTCTGCCCCGTATGTTATTACTGGCAGCTACCTTGGTCGAACACTATCTACTTTAGTGGCACTCGTGTTCCCTTGAATAAAAATTCTCTCATGCACACATTTGAGAAAACAAGTCATACTGAGACCCGAGGCGGCATACAATAATCCGACTTGCTCTCAGTGTATAATTGCAACTTGTCTTTCTATGGTCATGGGAAAGACTACTAGTGCAATAGAAAGGTCAAGCATGAAATAAACTTTCATCAAGAGATTGTATGATCCTTTATTATAAAGTGGTGAAATAATAAATAGTAAGCATGCGATGACACAGAAAATGCTACACTCTGAGGCTATGTTAAAAAAAAAGAATACATCAAATACAACTGCCATAGATGTTGTACATTCATAAATACAATTATGTGTAGAAAGGACAACTTGTATAAAAAATACAAATAAGCAAGCACAGCCATGTGCTATATAGCAATAAATAAGTCAACTGACAACTCAAAGGTATTTCAGTCATGGTTCATAAAAAGCACTAAAACAACTCAACGGTTGCAAAAGAAACCTGCTGTCACGTTTCATTGACGGCCTAAGCACAAAAAAAAATCTAAGGGAAACCATGCCTTGAGTGCGCTGACCGTCTGCAGCCGCACATCAGTCCCATGCAATCAAAAGAAAGCACAACACCCTTACCACCAAAGAAGATGTGCCTTCTGTCACTCGCCCCTTCTTCTCTATGAAAGAAGTTAAGGGCTGCAGTTCAGTAGCTTCGTTGTCATTCCTCCTGACGAAGGAATTGAGTTGATAAAGCCATTTTTTTCGTTGGAGCATTTCAAAAGCCGTAATTATGTAACCTAACCAGACAAGAAATTCTGTGAATATGTCTAGCTGTAAAAAAAAGGAAAGCAGTGCATATCAGTGACACGATGTCTTCGAATAAGTTAAAAGAGGTGAGAAAGGAATAGTACATATTCATGTATACATTCATATTATGCTAATTGGAACACTGTCCTCCACAGGTGACAGTGCATACTCGCTTCAACCTTGGCTGCTTAACCCCATCCCTGGAGCACATCCTGCAGGATCCTCTGCTGCCCGATTCCACTGCACCCACTCTTCACTGCGGTGCGTCGTATAACTGTGCACTGGAGTCCTCAAGGCCCACTTTCGGTGCTTGCAGAGGTACAGAACACTGTACTATGGCCCACTCTTCACGTCGAAGATCATCGCAGTTTGTGTCGTGCTTCACAACCTCGGTGTTTGGCAGCAGCTGCCTGAGCCAGACGACATCCCTTGCACTGAAGAACTCGAATGAGAATATGCGGACCTTTACAACAACAATAGCGACGATACGGCTGCAGTAGACATGAACCTGGCGGGTAGGCAAACGCAGGATCACGCTCTGTAGTGGTTCACAGCTGGGCACGACTCGATGTAATGGGATTTACATTCCTGCGAGATGTGCACAGAAACGTGAAACACAAGAAGTTCTTGCTGTTTCTCATGACAAAGTAGCCACTTGCATTGTATTCGATCCTATACCTATCCCCTGTACTTGTGTTCTTGTAGAAATTATATTCTGACAAAAGCTTCATTGTGTTCGTTCCTTGAGAGCATGCTAATTGTACCAAGCAGTTAGGCAAAAGCATGCTCAGCTTCTGCCGCAAATCATCGCAGGACTAGTTTGTTGAGACCATAGTGACTCTGTAAACAGCCTGTGTTATTTTGCAGCAGTGCATGCAACATTGAATGCCATTCCAGAGCATTGTTTTCGGCACTTTATTCACAATGCGAACCCATGTGATGACTGTACGAGTCTGGCAGGTGTGTAAAAAAGCTCTATTCATGTAGTAGCCACTCGTACATGCAAGAGCACAAGCTTGCTGTGGTTGGTAATCTATGTAAACGCTTATAGGCACAAAACGAACCAGTACCGAAAGGGGCAACGTGGGCACAGCACTGTGTAGCTACTTTCTGTCCTGGTTTCTCTGGTGGACTATAAAAGTTTACATGCAAGAGTAATACATGATATTTCATAATGTATTGTGAGTCAATTGATCTTCTTCTGTTAATTCATCATTGTGAGTCAATTCATCATCCTTGCAATAATAAAAAGCAGTCAAGTTGTCTCATTGCTTACATCGTCTTATCATTCACTGCTGCCAACAACAACAAAGGATGCCTCTAATATTGTACCAGCCAGTTTTGAAACCAGCACATCTGCATAAAAGACATCTCTTTGAATGCAGTTCGTGCACTTCTTAGTGTTGCCAGTCCAATGTAACATCAACTGCATGAAATACTACAATTCCTCTTCTTTATTGTGGCCATTATGCACTTCTTATCCGTATGTTGTAAGCAACGTGGAAGTACCTTCCACAGTTAACACCTTCGGAGGTGCATCACTTCTGTGGATTGAGATTCGCCTAGACTCTATCTTTCAGATTCAACTGATCGCGCGTAACGTGAGGTCCCGAAACTTAACTCTTATTGCTTCTGCTTATGTATATTTACATGATTGTAACTTTTACTTACAGTAGTCCTTACGCATCCTCAGCAAAACATATAGCACCATCCTAATGATCACGACAGTTCAGGAAGATACTTCGCGCATCGGAGACGTTATAAATAACTCAGCTGGCTGTTGGGCTAGTTGGCACATTACTTAAGATAAACTAGACGCGGAGCAGCCACCGCAACAAAAAAGACAGAAGGAACAGAAGGGGTATTATTAATACTTGCAATGCTGTGCAGCTCCTTATAGCGCTTCTGGACGCCGCGGGCCCTGGGAACGAAGGGCCACCGCAGCCCAAGACGGGGTCGACGCGCATACTTGTAAGGATGCGGGCGTCGTCCACCGAAACGTGCGTCGCCAAATCGAACAGCCATCCGCCTGTTCTCCTGCAATAAGCATGTGCATAGCTGAAACTTCAACACCACCCGAGTGAAACGCAAGCTTACCTGACTGCACCGTCATTCCGCGCCTCGAGCTCGAGCTGCCGCCACTCCGGCGGCGGTCTGCTGCTGGGGCCCAGGCGGTAAAGGCGCTCTGTCATCGTCTGTCACGGCTCCCATCGTACCTCCGGTAGTAAGTTGCAAACGACCCTCCCCATACAAGGACGATCGGTAAAAAAATGCAACATCGCGGCCCACTGTTCGCGATCTGCCGACATAACCACAGAACACCTACACAAAACAACCAGCGAAATAACGATGTCGGCAATGTCGACGCTGGCTTGGCTGGCTCGCTTATTGGCTAAAAAAGTTACTATGGCTTTGTCGCTCATCTCCAAATATGGCGCTAAATTGCAGACGTTATCGTCTGCTTCACAACTTTAAAAGTAAACGCTTCACTTTTCTTTTATTTTTTTGTTGTTACATTAACAATTTCAGATACAAAATACTATTTAATTGCACGTTTCTTTGCATCTTATGTCCCCTTCACGTCACGTTTCGCAAGCATTTCATGCGTTTGCGTCATCATTGTGTACACGTCACGCCTACGTCAAATTCGACAGAAAATGGCGGAAGTCCAGAATAGCACCCCGGCTTGGGATCATTACGCCAAGCGAAGGCAGCGCCACTTTGTTGCATACAACTAACGCAGGCCTATATGTACATTTTTATGGAGTAATATCTTTTAACATAAAGAAATGAACAATATTTCAGTACTAACGGAAAAGTCATCGAACGCAAACAGCAACCAATGGTCACGTGACCGCCTTCATCGGACCGTTTATGATTTTGCCGCCAGAGGCGCCAAAGGTCATTTTTCGCGACTTTCAATGAAGAAATAAAAATATAAATCCACCTCTCACGAGATAAACACGGTTGGTTTGAGTCAATGCGAAGGACAATCTTTCCATCAGTGCAGTCATCTCATTTCATGTTCTGAGCAGTTGTCGGTCCCTTTAATTCTTAGGCGACCAAGGGGGGGGGGGGGGGGCTCCCCCCTGCCCCCCTCTGCGCACGCCTAATAGCACGAGCTCCCGCGCAGTACGATAACAGACAGCAGCGGGCGTAGCGGGGGGTTAAAGATGGGGAAAATACACCCATTTCTGCATCTGTGGTGCGATCTTGTACGCATTCCAAATAAACACGGAGGCGTGGCGTTACATCCAGCCGCACGCGAATGGCCCTATTGTGGTGCGATCTTGTACGCGTTACAAAATAAACACGGAGGCGTGACAGTACATCCAGCCGCACGTGACCGCACGCGATTGGTCAATGCAGAGCCGTGACGTCTGTCGCGGTTCAAATGGGCCATTCACGTGCGGCTGGATGTACTGCCACGCCTCCGTGTTTATTTTGTAACGCGTACAAGATCGCACCATTGAACCGCGACAGACGTCACGGCTCTGCATTGACCAATCGCGTGCGGTCACGTGCGGCTGGTTGTCATGCCACGCCTCCGTGTTTATTTTGTAACGCGTACAAGATCGCACTAGGCACTATAATCGCACCACTGCTGCCCGAAATAGGGTCTTTTCCTGGATGTAACGAAAAAGCGGCTTGTGCCACTCAACATTATTTGTACGCCCTGAATAGTAAGTCTAACTAAAATCGATAACTATCGTCGCACCAAACTTTTAGCTACTGTGAAAAAAAAAAAAAAACAGCGACGCAAACGCCACAGGCATATCGCTACCGACGCCAGTGACCCCTTCATTCAAAAAGCTAAAGTTGGTGTATAGTTGTCATCATCATTAAACTTCCTAATGTAGCAATCAATAAGCGATCCAAGACGAGCCAGTCCGGTTTTTGTTCGCAGCGTTCGAAGAGGTAGTCGTGGTTTAAAGTAAACCCACAACTACGATACCACAACTTTGAAACGCTCTCGGCGACTTTGAGGCTTCGGCAAGTAGCCTCCCTACGTACCCAAGGTATGTTCCACATCTAGTAATAATTTTCCCTAGTTAAGCACGCTCCGTTTTAGCATTAGCACTTCGATTAGAAATTGCCAGTGTCAGGTTCAGTCATCGGTGGTCGCGCTTTCCGGTGCCGTTTCTGGTGTGCTGGCTAAAAATCCGCGTTATAATAATCCGGGAAAGGGCGTGCGGAAAAAGTGGCAGAAGTAATGTAGCGTGAATGTTGTTTCTTAATCTTTGGGCTTGAATTATGCTCGCGTATTCGGCGTACTGGTCTGTAGTAGCGGCCAGCGAACATGTTTAAGCTATCGGCAACTTGCGCTCCATCGTAAAAAACTCCTCAGGTAAACATGCGCCACAAGAATTGTGCAGGACCTACTACCGTGTACAGCAGGTGCAAATGTCAAACGAAAATGAACTCGTGAAAAAGAGAGAGAAAAAATAAAGAGAAGGAAAGAGGGAAATAGAGAGAAGTAAAGGGAATAAAGAAAAACATTGAAAGGGAGAGAGAAAGGAAGAATTATAGAAAGAGTGAGAACGAAAAATAAATAAAAAGAAGCAGAGAGAAAGAGAGACAAGGAAGGCCATCCAGTTCCGCTCTTCCTTCAGGCTTGACACTTCCAGTACGAAGTTGCCACAGTTTTTTCTGCCGTATCCATCATAAAAAAACAGTGCCAAAAACAACACACAGAAAGACAAGAACAAGTGCCTCAGTGTGTGATTAAGAGAGCACCCCTGTTCACCGGAGGGCCCGTCAAGTTCTCACTTACCATTGCACTGCTGCACTCCATTTTCTGGCTCCACTTCTGTTTTGTTCAAACGCAGCAGCAAAACGGCGCGTGAACTTTCTGACGCTGCACACACCTCGAAACTGTTGCAACTCTTCATGTTAAAGAAATGTCATACCTAGGAATATCATGAAGAATATGCCATGGGTGTGATAAGGTGGTTTGTGTGCAAGGGTCTGCACATCTCTTGTGCATGCACTGTACGGACTCATTGTATATGTTAGTGTTCCCTTTTAGAGCGCAGCTCTTAGGCGCCCGTTCCTGCATTGAGCGGCGTCGCTGTCTCCATCGGTGGCGTAACCAATAGACATGAAAGAATAAAATGACGAAAGAAAATTCTGAACCCAGGCCCTCTGCGTGGCAGTCGAGTATTCTACCACAGAGTCATGCCTTTGCTTGAAACTCATTTGCAAAAAAACGCTATACAGGCTTCATTTCAGGCAAGGAATCACATTTACCTATGTAATATAGTGTGGCAGAAGAGTAACATAACAACCAGTCATCACACAATGCTAATTGTGCAATGAGGGTGTGGTTTAATGCTTCTCACCCACTGCAAGGTACTCAGCCATAATTAATCGTCATCAGCCACATGCAGCATCAATAAAGTGCACATAATACCTTACAGATGTGTAGCGGGTAGCTCGCTTATCTGCAGAATGACGAATAATGGCGCAGTGGGTGCTGTCCTACTTCACAAAAATTATGATTTATGGCGTAGTCGATACCTTGCGGAAAGCCAAAGCTTCAAACACAGTTGGCCTTGCCCCAACACATAGCTGCGCTTAGCATTCGCATTAGGCAGTGTCATAATCGTTTAATCTTTTTTTTCTTTTGCAAATAAAAGTTCAGTTCCAAGTAAGCGTTTGTTCTTTTCCTTACCTTTCCCTGTGCCTGCATCTCGGTTTCTGCACTGTTTTTACGATGGATTCATACCAACATACGACAGTTGTGCAATTTTTCTTCCTCTTGAACGCAGCTTGGTTTTTGCGTGGCTAAACTATTGACAGAAGCAGTTGTGGTACCTGTAGTGATAGGTAGCCATAGTCACATTGAAGATTGCTTCTAGTGAAAAATCACGGCACAGGCCAGACAGCAAGCAAACCTGTATGTGTGATAAGCTGCGGCTAGCTATTTAGGTCGTCTCTACGTTGTGCTGTAGGAAAATAGATGCGGGAGTGCAGATACTGATTGGTAACTCAAAGAAGTCCCTTGGTAGCCACGTTCCCGCTTGAATAGAAGGATGATGTTCCTGATATTCTACGCATAGTGTTTGCCATTCATAGTGCCATCTGCTGCCTTTCCGTACTGACTGTAGTCCCAAATGAACTAGTTCTGCTTGCGCAGAAGGCCATAATTCTGTAGATGACCCCATAGACTCATTGACAGGCATTTATTCACCCCAGTACCATAGCTGTTGCTGTGTTTCTTTTGTGTTTGTGTGTACGCTTGTGTAACACATTGCTCCATACAGAGGTGTAATCATTGATATGTACAGCTTGTGAACTTGTGGGTAACTGTTCCTTATCTTGCAAAGTGGCTGGTGTCACTCCTTCACCAGTTCTGCTCTTTTTTTTCTCATGCAGGCAAAATGTTGGGTGGCAACACAACCAGCTCCTTCACCTTCGGCACCCCTGCCGCTGCCACAACATGTATGTTCTTTCATCTTGTCTCTTTGGCATGCGTCATACTTGTTCTAAGAATAGCTGCTCATTTAAATGTAAGACCTGCGAAGTAGGGCAGTTTCTGCCCTGGTTGACCAGAGTTGTTTCCCTGACAGACTATATAGTAATGTGCAAATTTGACATCCATGGATGCAATTTGGCCAGTATTGACTGCAAACTGAGTGCAGGCCTTCACCTCGTGCGTGTGTGACCGCAGCGCTCCCAGAACAGGTCAGAAGGGTCGCATGACTCGGGCAGTGTTACGTGACTGCTTGCTCGTAGCAGTGATACCTCCGTTGTCACTTTTTCACAGTTAAAACCCTTTATGAGAGTGCTGCAGTTTCGAGCACATGCCATACACAGGCTCCGTTCATCTGTTACATTTCACGCAACAACATGGAAATACAAAAGAAAAAGTAACTAGGGAAGACATAGGAAGCTCGAAACAATTGGACGTGATGTTTTCGAAAGTCTGCTATGTGAGCTTTGGCAATTTTGTAATTAGTAATAGTATGGGCAATTAATCTTTACTAATTAGTAACTAACAAAAACTCCTTAGTGGGTACGAGGCAGTAGCTAACAAAACATTGGGTGCTGTGCTGCATCTCCTTGCCCATTTTAAAAAGAATTACCCACATTCGAGTGAGCTGGACACTTTATATGTGTACAGTTTTAGAATGCGAGTTGGTTAATATTAATTATTTTAGGCAGCACAGAAATGGAACCAGTCATGCTCTCTAGTCTTTATATAGCTCGACTGCTGACCCGAGGTAGCAGTATCTGGCCATGGCAGCCGCATTTTCGATGGGGACGAAAATGCTTAAGGCTTGTGTACTTAGATTCAGGTGCATATTTAAGAAGCCCAGGTGGTTGAAAATTTCCGGAGCCCTCCACTATGGCGTCCCTCATAATAATATTGTCGCTTTGGGACGTAAAAACCCAACAGTTATTATTACAAACACTAGACAGAGAAGACCACAAGGACAAGGTGCTGACCTGTCTTCTGCACTGCCTTAAAAAGAATGTACAGTAGCACGTTTGCTTTGACACTTGAGCAGTGTGTCGGAACGAAAAACGATAAAAAAACGATATTTTTGATTGGAACGAAAACGTAACCGAAACTTTACCTATTATTTCGTTCCGGAGTAAAACTGAAAATTTTTAAAATCTTTTTTTGGTTCGCGAGATAACTTGGCAATCCGGAACAACTGGGGTCAAGCAACATGAGCATTTATGCATATCTCAGGGTATAGTATTAGCGCGTACCTCAGGCAGGAATTCCAAAGCAAAGATATGTTGAAATGCTGCGAAAAACGAAAACAGTGGCAACCAGAGGTGTTTATATTAACGCAAGTGTACTCTTGCGCACCTGTCACGCAGGCCAGTCTGGAGAGGGCATTGTTGGCGCTGAAGTTTCTTACAGTGAAAGCTGTTATGAGATCACAACAGCAGATTTGGCACCATAGTTGTCTGCCGCCGCCGGTGTCCATAACCACTATTGCGTGAAATAAGAAAAAGAAACGAAATGAGAAACAAATTTCAAGGATTGGATGAGATTTTAACCCACGCCCTCTGCGTGGCAGTCGAGTATTCCACCACAGTGCCACGCTGGTGCTTGTAACTCCTTCGCAAAAATGCTCTATACAGGCGTCGTGTGGTGCAAGGAATCGTGTTAACATATGTAATATAGCGTGGCAGAAGAGTAAAATAACAACCTGGCGCCACACAATGCGAATCGCGCAACGAGTTGGTCGTTGAATGCTTCCAACCCGTTACAAAGGGCTCAGCCATAATTCTTCATCCTCATCAGCCACAGCACAAAGTGCACATAATTACTTGCAGGTGTTTAGCGGGTACCACGATTCTTTGAAGAATGACTAAAAATGGCATAGCGGATGCTTCGCTACATCAGAATGATTACGATGATTTATGGCGTTGTGGGCATCTTGCATGTGTACTTGTGTATTAGTTGCCCCAGGAAAGTCTACAAGGGGCTCTAGAAAGGCCGCCCTTCCAGCTTTCGCTGTGACTGTGCTGCGGGTTCCGTGCGGGCCTGGCAATTTTTTTTATCAGAACAGCGGTCTCGCACATCAGAGCGTAGACTCAATGACGTGCTGCTTCTGAGATCGTGCTCACTCCCTTGACACAAAGCATTGAGCCCGCTAAAAAAAATCGTGATTGAGTTTTGAGAAAATAAATACTATGACTTTGAAGAGTATACTGGTTTGTGCTAAGAATTCGTGGTACAGTTACTTCCGCTCCTTTGAATAACGTGGGGAGGACGTCTTTTACCCCTGTCCCACTTTCCTGAGAGGAGGGCAAGTAACTACATCACAGATGGAGGAGGAGGAGGAGGAATAAACTTTTATTGAGACCAGCAATTTGTTTGGCTGGGCCTAGGCCTCCCACGTGGGGACGTCGAGGTCTTGCCTCTCCGCCGCCTCGCGGGCCTGCTGGGTCGCCCAAAGCTGGTCGTCGAAGTGGGAGCTGCGCAGGGCGGCATGCCATCTCGACGAGAGGGTCTCGGTCTTAACGGATGGGTACTGGTGTTTACACTCCCACAGCATATGCGGGAGCGAAGCGACCTGGGTCTTGCATACCTTACAGGTGTGGTTAGGATAAATGTCTAAGTATATCTTGTGGTATCGATGTAGTGATGTTTGTCTGTAACAGGCGGAGGGTGGTTGCCTGCGCTCTGTTTAGCTTGTGATGAGGGGTGGGGAAGGTTCTTCTTTCAAGGTAAAATGCTTTGGTGATGTCGTTGTAGCTGGTGAGGCGATCGCGTTCCGCGGGTACACCTGCGCTGTCTCCGGCACGGTTGACCATGCCTCGTGCTACGGAGTGTGCGACCTCGTTAAGGTTGGTGAGGTGCGCATGAACGTCGCCGGCATGTGCTGGAATCCAGACGAGCGTGATTTGGTTATCTGCTGAGTGAGGGGCGTGGTGTAGGATGCGTGATGCTTGCTGTGAGATGCGGTCTTTTATATAGTTGTTGATTGCCGTGCGGGAGTCGCTCACGATGGTGTCGCAGTCTGGGTCGAGGGCGGCCAGGGCGATGGCCACCTCTTCGGCAGTCTCAGCGTTCTGGGTTACGATGCTGGCAGCGTGTCTGAGCGAGCCGCCTTGGGTGGTAGCCGCTGCGAAGCGGTGCCCTTCTTGATATTCAGCTGCATCGACAAAGGTGACGCCTGTGGTGTCGCCGTAAGCTTTGATGAGGGAGGCGGCCCGTGCCTTCCGCCGTTCCTTGTTGTATTCAGGGTGCATGTTTTTGGGGATGGGGTCGGCATGTAGCCAAGCCCGGATACATCCTGGGATTGGGTGTTTGTCTCGGTGCTGGCGGTGGTAGGTGATGCCGAGTTTAGTCAGAATGTGCCGACCCGTTTCTGTGAGGGTGAGGCGCTCCAGATGAGCCTGACGCTGCGCTTCGATTAATTCGTCGAGAGTGTTATGGAGTCCTAATTGGAGAAGAAGTTCTGTGCTGGTGTTGTTTGGTAGTCCGAGGGCAAGCTTGTAGGTTCCGCGAATGATGATGTCCAGCTTAGTTTTTTCTGCTTTGTACCAGGTATGGAAGGCGGCGACGTACGTGATGTGGCAGATAACGAACGAGTGAACGAGGCGGATTAGGCTTTCTTCCTTCATGCCCTGCCTTTGGTTTGTCACCCGCTTTAACAGCCGCGACGTGTTGGCCGTCTGTCGGAGGATCTTGGAGATAGCCGTTGAGTTCGCACCGTTGGCTTCGATGGTCATGCCAAGGACCCGGATGGTGGAAACCACGGGTATGGTGCCACCGTTCCCTGTGTGAAGCTGGATTTCTTCGTAGTAGCGTTTGTGCGTGAAGCGTAGCGGTGGGCGTCCGCGGAGCGTTGGGCGATATAAGAGAAGCTCAGATTTGCTGGGCGAGCATCGGAGTCCCGTGCCTCGGAGATAAGTTTCGACGGTATCGATCGCGTTTTGCAGAGCGGTTTCGATTTCGCCGTCGCTGCCCTTCGCGGCCCAAATCGTAATGTCGTCGGCATAAATGGTGTGTTCAATACCGTCGATCTTCTGGAGTTCCTGTGCTAAACCGATCATGACTAGATTAAACAACATTGGGGAGATGACGGAACCTTGCGGGGTGCCCGCGGCACCAAGAGTGAGTTCTTCCGACTGAATGTCCCCTGCCGAGAGGAACGCCCTTCTGTTGGATAGAAAGTCTCGAACGTAGTTATAGGTGCGCTCGCCAAGGCTCAGTAGTGATATGCGTTCGAGGATGGTGGAATGCGCGACGTTATCGAAGGCGCGCTCGAGGTCGAGTCCCAAGATCGCCTTCGTGTGTCGGGATTTGCCATCGAGGATTTGGTGTTTGAGTAGAAGCATGGCATCTTGGGTTGAGAGGTGCGCCCTGAAGCCGATGATCGAGTGGGGGTAGGCGGTAGTGTCTTCAAGATAGGAGTTTATACGGTTAAGGAGGGCGTGCTCCATAACTTTGCCTACTCCCGATGTTAATGAAATGGGACGGAGATTGGCCAGGCTGGACGGCTTGCCGGGTTTTGGAATGAGGATTACCTTGGCCGTTTTCCATGATTGGGGAATGGATCCTTGGTGCCAGCAGTCATTGATGTACGCAGTCAGCTGTTCCACCGAAGGGTCGTCTAGGTTTTTTAGGGTTTTGTTGGTGACGCCGTCCAAACCGGGGGCTGAACGGCTGTTCAGCTTGTGCAGAGCAGCGTGTATCTCGGCCACGCTGAAGTCCTCATCGAGGGTCGCGTTCGTGGACCCAGCATACGGACCGTGAGTCCTTGCGGGACCAGAAGGGATGTACTTTTGGCATAAGGTTCTTGTTACGTGGTCCTGGCCGTGTGCCTTGGTTTCTGTGAATAGGAGTTTGGTGAGCTTGTCCTGTTGTTGTGAACGGGTATTGGTGTTGTCCAGGAGATGCTTGAGGATTTTCCACGAGCGGGAGTGGTGGAGTTTCCCGTCGAGGGAGTTACAAAGCTCCGCCCACTGTTGTTGGTTGAGGGCGCGACAGTGTTCCTCGATTTGTTTATTGAGTTCTGCCACCGTTTTCCGGAGTCTTTTGTTAAGTCGTTGGCCCTTCCAGCGAGTCAAGATGGACGACTTGGCTTCAATGAGGTGAGCGAGCCGGCTGTCCATGCGTTCGGTTGGAGCATCGCTTTGGATAGTGCGTGTGGCTAGTTTGGTGTCTGATTGGAGGTCGCGAGTCCATAATTCAGTATCGGAGATTGGGGTGTCTGTCGCTTCTGCTGTGCGACGTTTGCGGAAGGCGTCCCAGTCCACCATTGTGAACGCCCTTGTTCTTGTAATTAGTGCTGTGAGGTGTGGAAGAATGATTTCGAGGATCGAATGATCACTGCCAAGGTCGTATTGAGTATTGCGCCATTGAACGTCACCTACATTTTTGATGAACGTGAGGTCGGGCGTTGTATCTCGCGCAGTGGACGTGCCGAGGCGCGTGGGGAAAGTAGGGTCTGTAATAAGCATGAGGCCAAGATCGTGGGTGTACTGCCACAGGTTACGGCCCGCAGCGGAGCAATGTTTATAGCCCCAGGCCGTGTGCGGGAAGTTGAAATCTCCGCCGATAATGAGGGGGCTGCTGCCTGCGTTGTTTAGGGCCTTTTTGAAGAGTGCGAGAAAGCGGCTGTGGCGAAGGGTCGGGGCGTTGTAGATATTGAGGATGAAGATGCTATTTGTGCGCTTCTTGTGCGGAAGAAGTTCAATGAAAAGGTGTTCCGAACGGCGGTCCTGGAGGTCATGTTCGATAGTGGTGATTCTGTTACGAACGAGTGTAGAGACTCCGTGTGGGGCACTGGTGGCAATGAAAGGCTGATATCCGGGCAGGGTGACTGCAGTGTGGTGTGTTTCTCGGAGCATGATCACGTCCGGTGGGCGCGAGTGCGTACGCAAATGTTGGCGAAGAACTGGCTGTTTGTGGAGGTAACCGCGACAGTTCCATTGCCAAATCACTGTATCGGTGTTAGTGTGGGCCATGATGGGGGATCGAGGAGGCCGCCGGTGGCAGAGCAGGGACGCCGCGTGCGACGTCGGTAGTGTCCATGGTTATGGCCGCGGGGGCGGAAGGGGGAAAAAGGGTATGGAGGTTATTTTCCATGGCGGTGACTCGTTGCGCGACCTCGAGTAGTGCATTGTGAAGAGTTTCAACAGTGCTCTGTAGTGACACTAGAAGGTCCTTAACTTCGGAGCGCACCTGCCCTGTAGCTCCTCCCTGGAGGGCCCTCTTCTTTGGGGCTGGGGATGGGGCTGCTTCTGGAGACGTGACGCTTAGGGATTCGGAAACTTGGGGTATGGGTTGTGTTTTGAGTTGTTTGAGGTTTTCGACCTCCTGTGTGAGTTTCTGTATTAGCTCGCGCATACCCGCGTTTTCTTTCTTAAGTTGGTCAATGGCGGCATCGTCTGTGTTTGTTTTCGGTGTAGGATGGAGTGTAGTTGGACCCTCTCGCGGGACGCCTTGCAATGCCTCTGCGAAGCTCACCTTTTGTGAGGTTGCTTGTCCTCCTGGGGTTGACCGGGATCTCGACCGGGATTTGGATCCGGAACGGCCTGCTCCGGTGCGGGATCGCGGTCGGGATCCGTGCTTGAGGTTCGTGGGAGGGAGATCACTGGCTTGAGGAGTGGACTGTTGTGTCATTCTCTTTTCCCAGAGGCGTTTGCGAATGACGTACGGTGTCTTGTACTTGGCCGCGCACTCTTTGTCCACCGTGGGATGGGCTCCATCGCGCAGCGTGCACTTTGGGGTGCACTGATGGTCTTGGTCGGGATTGCGGGAACCGCAGCCCCTGCAAATCTTGTTGTTAGGAAATGGGCAAACGTCCATGCGGTGCCCTAGACGGCCACAGTGGTAACATATGTCGATTTTCTTGCGGTATAGCGAACATGGGATTAGCGTTGCGCCGTAACGGACCAGGCGCGGCGCGCTGGGTCCGTCGAAGGCGATGACGACGGTGGTGGTTGTGCCGATGCGCTTAGCGGCCAGGGCTAACGGGTTGCGGGTGTTCACGATGTTTGCGTCAATTTCCTGAGCAGTGTCTGTGAGAGGTATGCCCCGTATAACCCCTTTCGTGGTGTTGTCAGGGGCTGCTTCGTAGGCGTTGACTTCGTGAGTGGTCCCGTTGACGTGAATAGATTTCAGGCGCACGTATCTGCCGGCGTTGTGCGGGTGGGGGGTGCTGATTACGATTATATTTTGCTCGACATTCGGACAGATGGTGTCTTCCTGGCTATCCTCAAGGGGCATCTTCGTTGCGCGAAAAATGGCTGCAGTCACCGTGGGGCTGCCGACTTTGGAGATATGAAGTCCGCCTTTGGGTCGAAGTATGATCTTTATCTCGTTTTTACGTAGTGGAGGCATTCGTCCGGCCTTGAGAACTTGAGCTTTGACGTTCTTCTTGGGTATAGTACGGGAGCAGGATTCTTGTGTTTGGGGTGAGGCGCTCGGAGATGAGTTCTTGCCACCCCGCCCGTCGCGGCGGCGGGAACGGGCGGTATGCCAGCCCCTCTCAGCAGTCAACTCTTCTTGGGTAATTTCTTCGCCCTCTACTTCAACTTCCATCCTCCGTAGGGTGAGCGGGCAACTGGTCCGTCGATGAGGAACACGCGCGAAGGCGCGCCGCACACCGGCACGCCGTAGCCGGCGCACCTGACACCTGGTAGGCCCTGCTCTTGGTGTCCGCGCTTAGGCTTAGCGTGGTGACGGCATGGTCGAGGCACAAAATCACTTATATTTCGGCGAGAAGAAGTGTCCCACCTGAAAATTAGGTGTCCTCGGGATCCTGATGCCTTCACGGTGCGGGTGATATAAAATTCAGGTGGTTAGTCACGAGAATTCGCTGCGAAATCATTTGTGGAAGTCGCAGCCGATGTGAACACGTCCATACACTCGGCGATCGCAGCGCCACCGAGGCTGGTAAGATTTTTTTCTTTAAAGGATGACTGTGTAAGTACCCCCTCTGTCGCTCTCACTGATAGGGAAAAGATCTATTTAGGTTTGTTCACGTGATGAATTGTAACATCATTGTGTTCCGCGCATGGCTGGTGTAACAGTGTGTAACTGTATAAAAGCGAAGGCATTCAAAAAAAATTAGCGCTCTGTGTTCTCTTCTGTCCCCTCCTGTCGGCTGCGCTGTTTTGCACTCATATTTTTTTTAGCTGCCGGAAAGCGTGGATGCATTAAGTACTGCCACGAATTTTAGGAATTATCGTATTGTGGCTGTGAATAATAACACTGGTGTTGAGAACCCCAACATGAGTATCGTGGTGACTCGGCACGGATTAAATCAATTTTTCTTTAAAAAAAAACACTTTTGATTTCGACATCGAAGAGGCGCTTTTCCAGCGACGTGTTAACACAGTCTGACGTAGGTCTAAGCAGCGCCTCCTCTGACTGTATGCCTGGAACGTCGCTCTCCTTTCCGTAGAGAGCCTCTTGCTGGAACCAATCGCGAAGGTTATGCCTCCTGCCGCGTGTTGCGATCGGGCGCCATGGGCGAGCGTTCGCCGCCATAACTACAGTTACTCTATATGCTATCTAAAGGTAGCATATACAGTAACTCTAGTGCCGCTGAATCACGTGACATGACGTTGGCAGCTGCTCTGAGGCAGCTGTGAGAGCTGTGTGTGTTTACAAGGGAACGCCGCGAGAGACGCTGGCCTCTGTACCTAAAATTACACCATCTCCCACTAAAGGCAACCATGTGGGGCTGCGAAGCAGCGCATGGGTCGACTTAAAATTCCGTTCATTACGGGCACCTTGCCCTATGTTTACGCGTCCTTGCAAGAGGAGCACATCATGAATTCACTGCAGTTGCTGCTGCTGTTACTCGTCCCGAACTATTGTTGGAGCACGTCACGCGGGTTCGTCGCGCGTCTGCAGAATCTCGTTCCCCGACGCCATCACATGATTGCTGAGAGAGTGCAAGGGGGAGAGGCCACAGCGTCTTACCCAGCCCCTTACACAGGCCAGAACGCGCTAGCGCGTGCCAGCACACATCGTTTTGTCTGCGTTACGCCAAGCTAGGACAGCATACGGCAGCCCGGGCCCCTAAAGTGCTCTGCACGTATCATCATCATCAAGGCGGTCGAAGAACAAGCGGAAGAAGACTTCTCCTTGGCGCGAGCGCGCGCTCAGATGGCTATGCTAAGTGGTAGAAAGCGGACGGTCGCCAAGGGACGGACACAGCCCCGAGATAAAGCTGCTTCGCATCTAAAAGGAGGAGAGAATAGGCGAGGGAAGGGCAGCGCGTTCGGCCACTCACGCTAAGGCCACCTAGACAGTCTAGGTGTTGAACATGTATGTGGCATTGCGCTGTACTTGCTTCGCGCGTAGGCGGTTCTGCAAGGTCTACACCAGCGGTTCTCAAATGGGGGTCCGCGAAGCCATTTATGGGAGTCCGCGATACCCATACTTAAAAAAAATAAAAATAACGCGTTTTTTGTGGGCGCATTATGTCTCGTAACAGTGGCACCTTCGGATTTTTCGTGGGCAACAGAGGACACTCAATGCGCAATGCAGCCAACCCAAACTCTTGACGTAAGGTGTTATTGTTCACCAAAATATTCACGCCGCAAACAAGTTTATCGTCATGTCGCCAGATGCTGCGGTGTGCATGCAGCACAGTAGTTGCTAGTGAATTTTGAAACTGGCGTTAGTCTGAAAGTTCGTCGCAAGTACATTTGCCTTGTGAATTGCCACAAATACATTGCGCAGAAACCCTAGCCAGAATATGGCAGGGCTTCCTACATTCGCTGTATATATATATATATATATATATATATATATATATATATATATATATATATATATATATATATATATATAGTCGCCGACCGTTTATTCGGACGCCGAAAATTCGGACATGCCCGTTTATTCGGACATCTTCGTGGCACCGCCACTCGCCCCATTGAACCTCATGTAAACTCACGACCGAAAATTCGGACGCCCCGCTGTGCGCCGTTCGATTATTCGGACTCCGTTTGACTGACCGGATGCGTCGCCGTACGCCATGACACGCTGACAGCGACGTTAACAATACGTTTGCTAGGTTACCAGCACTGATATGCTGCACTGGCTATGGATGGACGTCGGGCCATTGTCAAAATGCACGCAGAAATCGCCATTGCCGATCTCGAAGGCTATGTTTGGCGACACGTTTTTTTTTTTTTTTTAGCCAGTCGAGCGGCCAAGCCAAGCCACCTACGGAGTCTGTTCGCTGTGGCGTTTGGCGTGTGTCAGCATGTCAGTGGTATCAGTCAGTTGCTTCTGCGGCTAGGCCTGGTTCGTCTTGTTCTCTGTGTTCTCGTCTCTTGCGTGTTCCGTGGCGTGCTGAAATGGCTCCGTCGCCACCCGTTGCTGCGCCGTCCGGAGTGAAGAAACGCGGCCAACGTGGGAGCTACAAGACGCTCACGATGGCGAAGAAAGCGGAGATAATTCGCCAGGTAGAAGGCGGCCGACCTCAGTCTGAAGTTGCTCGGGAATTTTCCGTTTCCAAGCAAACCGTCTCGGACTACCTCAAGCAGAAGGCTAAGATCCTGGAGGCAGCTGAGAAAGCGTCTGCGGGTACGCAGAAAAATTTCCGGGACGGCAGCCACCCGCAGCTTGAAGAGGTGCTGAACATGTGGTTGAGTGCCACGGTGGCTAGGAAAATACCCGTGTCTGGCGATCTGCTGAGACAGAAAGCAGAGACGCTCGCCCTGCGCATGGGTATTACCGGCTGCAGGTTCAGTGACGGCTGGTTGCGCAACTTTAAGAAAAGGTACGACCTGGCCTTCAAGCGAATGTGCGGCGAGAGTGGTTCCGTCGACCAAACGCTCGTGACCAACTACCGCGCCGACAAGCTGTGCGCACTGCTGCGCCAGTATCCACCAGAAAACGTCTTTAATTGTGACGAGACTGGACTTTTCTATAAGATGCTGCCCGACAAGACGTTAGCTTTGTCTGGCGAACCCTGTCATGGGGGGAAGCATAGCAAGGAGCGTCTGACAGTTGTAGGAGGCAACATGACGGGGACGGAGAAACTTCCGCTCCTCGTAATAGGGAAATCAAAGAATCCGAGATGTTTTAAAGGTGTCAAATCACTCCCTGTGTGGTATGAAGCAAATTCGAAGGCGTGGATTACGCAAAACCTCTTCGAACAGTACCTTCGCAAGCTCGACCGCCGGTACGAACAGCAAAATCGCAAGGTGCTGATGTTCGTCGACAACTGCGGTGCCCATGGGCATATCGACAACTTGAAGGCTATGACAGTGGAGTTTTTGCCGTCTAACACGACAAGCGTGTTGCAGCCCATGGACCAGGGCGTGATCAAAAACTTGAAAGTTCATTACCGGTCGCGCCTCCTGAATGGTGTGCTGTTATGCGTCGACAGTAACAAAAACTACGTCGTTGATGTTCTGGCGGCCATCAGCATGTTGTCCGATGCCTGGAAGTCAGTGACTCAGGAAACGATCCACAACTGCTTCCGCCACGCAGGATTTATGACTGGGATTGAGGACAGTGCCACAGGCCAGAACCCCGCGGTTGAGAGTCCGCCTACCGCAGCAGCGGACATTTTGGACGACCTCCGTGCTAGCGGGGTCGATGTGGGGGCGGGTACGTTTGAAGAGTTCGCGAACATCGACAGTGCCGTTTTGCCTTGCGCAGAGTTGGACGATGACGAGATCGTCCGTCAGGTCTGCGAGCCGGCGCTGGCGGACAGTGACTCCGACGATGACGCGCCACCCGCACCACAAGCATCAAATGCGGACTTAGCGCAGGCCATATCGATGCTGTTGTCTGTCTACAGCGACGGCCAGACACTCGCAGAGGTACAGGCCGACGTGGTCGCGCGTAAGCGTGCGTGTGTGCAGACGCGCATAGACAGTTTTTTCGGGCGATCGGGCCAATAAAAGTGCTTTTTTTGAGTGAATCTGTTGTTTCGGACTCCCGATTATTCGGACTTTTCGGCGGTTCCCGTCGAGTCCGAATAAACAGTCGGCGACTATATATATATATATATATATATATATATATATATATATATATATATATATATATATATATATATATATATATATATATATATATATATATATATTGTAGAGAAGCCTTGGGACATGGTAATGGGTTACCCTCTCCAGCGCCTTCTAGTGGGTCATCCTCTTTGGTTGCTTGAAGAAAGAACGCCGCTCGCGCAGGGGAGTTCGTGCCTTGCCGTGACTGTCGCCATACTCATTGTCGTTGAGTGCTGTCTATTAAACACCTTAACAATTTGGTGGAGAGTGCTCTGCTCCCATTCAATGCCCCTGGAGCTCCGATCCCGTACCTTGCCATCTACCATGCCTGAAGACGCCGCCCAGCAAACGCCTCCTCTCGCAACGAGCACATGTCCCTGGTGTCCCCCGTATACGCGACCCACCTATCTTCACTGGCGCCGATAGCACCGACGTGGAGGACTGGCTCGCAATTTACGAGCGCGTCAGCATCCCCAACAAATGGGACGAAGAAGGCAAGTTAAGCAACTTGGTGTTCTACCTCGCGGGCGTAGCAAGCTTGTGGTACAACAACCACGCGTCCGATTTTGCGACTTGGGCCGATTTCAAGACCGCCGTCATCAGCGTTTTTGGCCGCCCAGCAGTTCGTAAGCTGCAAGCCGAACAGCGCTTACGTGAGCGATCTCAGCAGGCCGGTGAATCGTTCACAAGTTATATCGAAGACGTCCTCGACTTGTGTAAGAAGGCCAACGGAACCATGTCTGAGTCTGACAAGATCCGGAACGTAATGAAAGGCATTGACGACGATGCCTTCACTATGCTGCTCGCCAAAAACCCTGGCACAGTGGCCGAGGTCATAACGCTGTGCCAGAGCTACGAGGAGCTCCGCCGGCAGCGTTCGATGACCCGTCGCTCCCCATCACGCGACGCAGAGCTTGCTGGCTTGGCGGCAATATCTGACCAGGCCGCGTTGCTGGCAGAAGTCAAGTCATTCGTGCGCGAGGAAATTGCACGCCAGATCTCCCTCCTCGCCTTTGCCCACCCGCCGCACGTTCAACAGTCGTCGACCACCCTTCTTCCTCCTCTCCGCCGAGCGATTGAGCAGGAAATTGCGGAGGTCATGCCTGAGTACCACCCGCAACCTCCGGCTCCTGCGCCTCAGAGTTACGCTCAAGTTGTCGCCAGGACGCCCCAAGTAATTCCTGCGGCTGCCCCAATGAGTACGCCGAAGCCGCCGCTAGACCTCCGTTCTTTGAGGCGGGTGTGCCGGCTACATATGCTGACGCCATCCCTCGGCCCCGACTGCAGCCCACTATGCAGTCATTTCAGCAGCCGACTCGTCAATCACGTACTGCGACATGGGCGGGACCTACCCCGGCGAACCGATGGCGCACCCCCGACAACCGCCCATCTGCTTTGCTTGCGGTTACGCCGGTCACGTGGCACGTTATTGTCAACGCGTGCAGCCGCCTCGAGTCGCGTCACCTGTCACCAGCCAGTCAAGCCGTGCATTCTACGACCCACCTCCACCTATGTCGCCGACGTCACGCCCACCTCCAGCTACTCGCCGCTCTCCGTCTCCCCGACGTCGGTCACTGTCACCCATGCGGCCTCGTTCGGTCGCTACGAGAGCAGGAAAACTAGTCGTCGCAGTCCAGGAGGCAAGGGCTGCGACGCTATCGAACTGTGAAAGCCCTCAGCGAAGTCCATCGAATGTAATCGACGTGCTTGTGGACGGTGTTCGCGCATCGGCCCTTATCGATACTGGAGCCGCTGTATCCGTTATGGACGCAAAACTTTGCCGCTTACTTCGAAAAGTGATGACGCCACTTTCTGGGATGTCCCTTCGTACCGCGAGCTCCCAGAGTATTCATCCCACAGCAGTATGCACTGCTCGCGTCGTCATTCAGGACGTTCTGTACGACGTCGAGTTCATCATAATTGCGGCATGCTCTCACGACGTCATCTTGGGATGGGATTTCCTCTCCCGCCACGACGCCGTAATTCGTTGCGCACCAGCCGAAATCGAACTCTCACCGTTCTCACATTTGACGCCGACAGACAGTCCATCGGCAATGAGCAAGATCCTCGTCCAAGACGATACGAAAGTGCCTCCAAACTCGTCAACGGCTGTGTCGGTCTACTGCGCCGGTCTCTCCGACACCACTGCACTCCTTTCGCCATCTGCCCGCGTCTGCACTAGGAAAGGGTTGCTGGTACCTTTTGCGACCGTGCGAGTCACTCAGGGCAGCACCACTATTTTTGTTACCAACCCATCCCCGTGCATTGTTACGTTGGTTCGAGGGGAATGTCTCGGCAAAGTGGAACCCGTTGAAGACGCACAAGTTCTGGACGCACCCGATGACTCGCACTGTACCAGTTCCCGCACCATCAGTGCTGTTTCCACGTCTGATTCGTCACCTACTGATGTATTTGGTCCCTCCATTGCTGACAACCTTACGTCGGTCCAGCGTTCGCAGCTTCTGTGCTTGTTGGATGAATTTCGTCATTCTTTCGATGTCGGGCAAACTTCCCTCGGCCGCACGTCCGCTGTTACGCATCGCATCGACACTGGCGCCCAACCACCACTGCGGCAACGTCCATATCGCGTGTCTCCCACAGAACGCCGGGTAATTAACGAGCAAGTGGACGATATGCTTCGACGCGATGTAATTCGGCCCTCCGACAGCCCATGGGCGTCTCCTGTTGTTCTCGTTACGAAGAAGGACGGTTCTGTGCGGTTCTGTGTGGACTACCGACGGCTCAACAAGGTCACCCGCAAGGATGTTTATCCACTGCCGCGAATCGACGACGCGATTGACAGCCTCCAAGGAGCAGAATTCTTTTCATCTCTCGATTTGCGCTCGGGGTACTGGCAAGTACCCATGGCTGATGACGCTCGACCAAAGACAGCCTTTGTCACGCCCGACGGCTTGTACGAGTTCAACGTCATGCCGTTCGGTCTGTGTAATGCGCCCGCGACCTTCGAGCGCATGATGGACACCGTTCTGCGTAACTTGAAATGGCACACGTGCCTGTGTTACCTGGACGACGTCGTCGTCTTCGCTCCGGACTTCTCCACGCATCTCCAACGTCTGCGGCATGTTTTGACACGTTTGAGCAACGCCGGCCTCCAACTGAATCTGAAGAAGTGCCGATTTGCGGCACGGCAGCTGACAATCCTCGGCTACGTCGTGTCCAAAGACGGAATCCTTCCCGATCCGGCCAAGCTTCGGGCCGTGGCCGAATTTCCCAAACATACGTCCGTCAAGGAACTGCGCAGTTTCGTCGGACTGTGTTCATACTTTCGACGCTTCATGCGAAACTTTGCCACCATCATATCGCCGCTGACGAAGCTCCTTGGAAGTAACGGACCCCTAAATTCGTGGTCGTCCGAGTGTGACGACGCGTTCGCAAAGCTCCGTCGTTTGTTGACGTCTCCTCCCATACTACGTCACTACGACCCTACGGCCCCTACGGAGGTACACACGGACGCCAGCGGTGTAGGCCTCGGCGCCTTCCTTGCGCAACGCAAACCAGGGTTCCCCGAATATGTCGTGGCATACGCAAGCCGTACGCTTACCAGAGCCGAGACCAATTACTCAGTCACGGAAAAAGAGTGCCTGGCGATCATATGGGCCCTTACAAAGTTTCGACCTTATTTGTATGGTCGCCCATTTGATGTCGTCACCGACCATCATGCACTATGCTGGCTGTCGTCATTGAAGGATCCCTCAGGCCGTCTCGCCCGCTGGGCACTTCGCCTGCAGGACTACGACATCCGCGTGCTGTACCGCAACGGACGCCAGCATGCTGACGCCGACGCCCTCTCGCGCTCTCCCTTGCCTGACGACAATGCCCCCTGCTCAGTATCTCACATAGCTGTTGCTTCAATCAGCGTTCACACCATCGCTACCGAACAGCGCAAGGATAAATGGATCACCTCGCTGATCGACTTGCTCACTGATCCGACGGCAACAGCCATCCACTCGCGCGTTACGTCGTCAAGCCCACCATTTCGCCGTTCGTGACGACCTCCTGCACCGACGCAATTACAACGCCGACGGCCGCCAGTGGCTACTAGTGATACCCAGCAGTCTGCGTTCTGATATATGCGAGGCCTTCCACTCCGACCCGCAATGCGCGCACTCTGGGGTATCCAAAACTTACCACCGCATTCGACAACGATACTTCTGGCGTGGGATGTACCGCTACGTGCAGAAGTTCGTTCGCTCCTGCCTCGATTGCCAACGCCGAAAACCTGCAACGCACGTGTCGCCAGCAGGTCTACAACCATTACCTTGCCCTAACCGTCCGTTCGGGCGCGTGGGCATCGATTTGTATGGACCACTTCCTCTGAGTTCGGCTGGTAACCGCTGGGCCATCGTCGCTGTTGACCATCTAACGCGATACGCCGAAACCGCCGCCCTCCCAGCGGCTACAGCGCGCGATGTTGCCTCCTTCCTACTACACCGATTCATACTGCGTCACGGTCCACCCCAAGAGCTTCTCAGCGACCGAGGCCGTGTCTTCTTATCAGGAAGTCGTGGAAGCCATTCTGAAAGAGTGCCATGCTGTTCACCGCAAAACTACTGCTTACCACCCGCAGACGAATGGCCTAACCGAACGCTTTAACCGCACGCTCGGCGACATGCTGTCAATGTACGTCGCCGCCGACCACACCAATTGGGATGCCATTCTGCCCTTCGTCACCTACGCCTATAACACCGCCCCTCAGAGCACTACTGGTTTTTCACCGTTCTTCTTACTGTACGGAAGGCACCCGTCGCACACCATCGACACGATACTTCCATACAAGCCGGATTCATCTGAGTGTGCGCCTATTTCTGACACAGCCAGGCTCGCTGAAGAGTGTCGCGAGCTTGCCAAGACATTTACGACGCAGGAACAAGAGCTGCAGAAGAGCATTCGCGATGGCACCACCACTTCTGAGCCCACGTTCCTTCCTGGAGCGCTCGTATGGCTCTCGGTCACTACCACTGCAAGTGGCCTTTCTTCAAAACTGCTGCCGAAATACGAAGGCCCATACCGGGTCGTCGAGCGCACATCCCCGGTCAACTACTTGATCGAACCCATCGAACCAGCTTCGGACATGCGCCGTCGAGGGCGCGACATTGTCAACGTGGAGCGCCTCAAGGCCTACTATGACCCACTCATAGTGACGAGCTGTTAGGTCGCCGGACGGCTCCCTTTTCGTACCCGGGGTAATTGTAGAGAAGCCTTGGGACATGGTAATGGGTTACCCTCTCCAGCGCCTTCTAGTGGGTCATCCTCTTTGGTTGCTTGAAGAAAGAACGCCGCTCGCCCAGGGGAGTTCGTGCCTTGCCGTGACTGTCGCCATTACTCATTGTCGTTGAGTGCTGTGTATTAAACACCTTAACAATATATATATATATATATATATATATATATATATATATATATATATATCAGTGAAACAGACACGCGTACGAAGCGATTTATTGACGTTTCGGCCGCGGGTCCGGCCTTCATCAGAATACAATTAATCCATGGCAAGAGTGCAGTTTATATACATGTGCATATCAGAAAGAAGAAGGTATGAAATTGACATGAAAGGCAATATATAATTTTTGATAAATACAATTTTTGATTGGCTAACAAAAATGCATGTCACTCACTTTGAAGTGCACCTGATGGCATACTTTACTGATGGCATACTTTATGATGGCATACTGAAGGCATACTTTACATCGCGGTTTTCGGCAAGAATGCCGAAAACCGCGGTGCGATCCTTGCCAAAAACCGCGATGTAAAGTATGCCCATACATGTGCACATCGCGACAAGTACAGGTTCGAGCTTTTTTTTAAATATCAAAGGCAATTTCAATTGTGACACTAAAAACGTAATATACATGATCGAATGCGTGCTATGCAAAAAACAGTAGATTGGGCAAACAAAAGGGCCTTTTAGACTGCGTTTTAACAATCATAAATCTCATGCTAACACCTTGCCCCACCTGCCCATATCAAGACACGTGCACCCCCCCGACCACTCTTCTGAAAATCTACAAGTCACATTACTCGAATCTAATTTCCGCACAAATTATGATAGAGAAGCCCGTGAATCATTCCTCACTTATAAGTTTGATACCGTCGCGTCTGATCTGAATGACAACGTAGGAAGACTGAGTTGCCTATCTGTGTAATCTGTATCACTTTGTGTAGTTACGAGTTGCTCAGTATATCGTTTGTATCAGTTTGTTACGCAGCACCTATTCAACGGCGTCTTCTGTATAGCTCTCTCCCTGGTTATCTTTAATTATTTGTTTCTTTTTGCACCTTCCTATTACCGGTCGTGCTCCATGCCTTGTTATGCGTTTCATGTTTCGCACTTATAAACCGCGTGCTCGCAAAATGCAATCTTTGTACACATGTATCAGGTACACTTCCAAGCGAGTGACATGCATTTTTGTTATCCAATATATCGCCTTTCATGTCAGTTTCATATCTTCTTCTTTCTGATATGCACATGTATATAAACTGCACTCATGCCATGCATTGTATTCTGATGAAGGCCGGACCCGCGGCCGAAACGTCAATAAATCGCTTCGAACGCGTATCTGTTCCACTGCGTATATTTACCCGGACCCAGAATCATCTTTTCTCGATATATATATATATATATATATATATATATATTATATATATATATCGTTATCAGTCCAAGATGGGGGCGCCTAAGCGTGTCCGGAAAATGGTGTGTAGATATATATATATTTATGTATATATATATATATATATATATATTATATATATATATATATATATACACACACACCATTTTCCGGACACGCTAAGCGCCGCCATCATGGACTGATAACGTTTACAGTTTTGTATCTGTATCAAATAAAAAAACAGTGCTACGGTGAACTCGCATGCACGAAAACGCATGGGCCGGTACATTCCAACGTTTCATGACATGACCATTTCATATTACGGCATAGAAGACAGGCAGAACAATCGCATAATCAGTCCAAGATGGCGGCGCCCATGAATGAAAAGTAAAATCGTGTATATATATATATATATATATATATATATATAATATATATATATATATATATATATATATATATATATATATATATATATATATATATATATATATATATATATATATGGTATGTAGATGTGTGTGTGTGTGTGTGCTTTTTTTATGGACAATGCAGATTTTTTATAAAAATCCTATGACAGTAAGGTTCCTGCTGTGTTCGCACACTACCTTCACGTCGAGCGGAACTACATTGCCGCAGATAAAATGACACTGTTGCGACTAATTAACAAACAGTCAAACATTCGTGAATTAACTTTTTAATTATTGACTTCAGCGGAGCTGTTTATATTAAAAAAATCACAGCATATCCACGGAGTGAATGATGATGAGTGGGCGAAGCTGCGGAGGTTCATCGGTAAACCGTGAATCTTCCGTGAATTCTGCCCAGTACATCATCACCGACGTGAGATCGGGCGCGTTTATACTAAAGGTTCGATGAGTTATGACGACTTGCAGCTCACTTTAATTTTACATGTACGCTGTGAATTTTCATTGTTTAGAAAACCATTGCTTTAGAAAACACCTTGCGTCTTTCGTTAAGCAGCTGGCGTCTTTTTCGTTTTGCTTTAGAAACATCTGGCGTTCTTTCGTTTTGTTTTTACAAAACATCGTGCGTCTTTCGTTGGTTTATTTCATCAATCAACGGCGTTTTGAACAAAATTTTTATTGTTTAATCACGCACAGGAGAAATCTCACCAGGCACTACCTTGGAGGTAAACAATGGCTGCTAATGGGAATGAGAGACAGAAGAAGTCGGCTTTTAGCTAACACTTACACTTCTACAGAGACAGAAGAATTCGGCTTTTAGTTAACGCGCACGCTGCGAATTTTTTATTGTTCAACAACGCACAGGGGAAATCTCCCACCGGCACCACCTTGGAGGTCAAAGGGTAAGACTTGTTACTCACTACTACGAGCACGACGAGGGACGAACGGGTGCCGCCTTAAGGAGCTTCGCCCCTAAAAGTTGTAAGTGCCAATTTATGGCATACCTATTTTTTAGAAATAACCAAAGTTGCACGTAGTTCGAGATGATCATCCCGGCCGCGGCGGCCGTATTTTCGAAGGAAGCGAGAATGCTTGAGGCCCGTGCACTTAAATTTAGGTGACCGTTAGAGAACTCCAGGCGGTCGAAATTTCCGGAGCCCTCCACTAAGGCGTCCCTCATAATCATATCGTGGTTTTGAGACGTTCAATCCCAGATATATTTATTATTGATATTCACTGTCGAATTTCAAGGTCAAAATAGAAACTGATCGCGCCCGGCGCGCACGAAGCGCGACCGTTCTGCTACGTGAGATCGGGAATACCCGTCATATCAAAGTGACGAAATTTGAATGACGGCGCGCCACGGCCGTATGTTTCCGTAAAAAGCTTCAAGTCATCTCACTTGAGACCGCGCATCGCCTTACTTTTGCGCGTAGTGTTTGGTGCTTATCTGTTTCTAACTGTGCACAACAAAACCGCAATATCAACATTTTCTTCGTCTGAGAAGCATAAAACTCATGGGCGGCCACTGCGGCGCTTCTTCTTGCAGACAGGCAAAATAGCTTTTCGCGCCTCTTCATAGTTTAAGAAAGAAACAGATAGGCACCACCCGTCGCACGCAATCATTAAGCTGTCTATACTAGTGTATTTCAGAATGCTTGCCGTTTTTCTGACCAGATTCTGCTTTGGCCCGCCTTCATTCAAATTTCACCACTTCCCGGTCACGTGCCATCCCGGTGTTCTACCACACTTTGTGCGCGCCGGGCTCGATCAGTTTCGATTTCGCCCTTGACATTCGATGAAGAATGTCTCAAACTACGTGCAACTTTTGTGATTTTTAAAAAATGGGTGTGCCATAAATTGGCACGCACTATGACTTTCTAATATAAAACCTTGCCCTCAGGTCAATAATTAAAAAGTTAATTAACGTGCTTTTGTCCATTAGTCGCGTCGTCATTTTAGCTGCGGGAAAGTATTTCCGCCTCGACATAGTGTTAATGTGCGAAAACGACAGGAGCGTGATTGTCATAGAATTTTTATAAAAGATCAATATTGTCTAAAACCAACACCCTGTATGTAATGTATATATATATATATATATATATATATATATATATATATATATATATATATATATATATATATATATATATATATATATATATATATATATTTAAGAAATGAAGAAAGAAACTACGACTTTCGTTGGTTAGGCACTGTATATTTTCACTAACGTTTCGTCTGGTGGACCAGACTTTGTCAAAGTAACAAGTACATCGCGCCCGGTAAACTTTCGGTAAACTTTCTAGACGTCACTGTGTCGCTGTGCGAAGGAAAACTGCTGACTAAACTATATCGTAAACCTACTGATAAAAACCCGCTTCTGCATTTCAAGAGCAGCCATGTACGACATTGCAAGACCGCCATTCCCTATACTCAGGCCCATCGATTTAAACGATTGTGCTCCAACCGCGAGGATTTCATAGCTAATTGCGAACAACTTAAAACTTCTCTCACTAAACGGCAATATCCATCGGCTTTAATCGATGATGCAATAGGTCGAGCAGATAAATTAAATAGAGCGGAAATTTTGAGGGGGAACCGTTTGCCCGAAAAACAGAATAGCACCAACCTTGTGCTAACACACTCAGCATCAGCACCAAAGGTACATTCCATATTAAAACGCCACTACAATATCCTTGCCCAAAGCGAACATCTCCAGAGTATTTTTCCTGAACCACCTCGCGTTGTGTACCGACGGTCTAAAAATCTCCGAGATTTATTAACGTCATCGAAAGTAAATAAGCCCGAAATAACTGGCTGTGCACCCTGCAACAAAGCACGTTGCAAGGTGTGCGTACATATGCAAACGACACAGAAAGCCATTAGCACGTTTTCAGACTTCTCCCTTAACATTCGAGGTTCATTTAATTGCGATAGTTCTAACGTTATATACATGCTTGAGTGTACCGTCTGCAAAAAACAGTACATTGGCCAAACGGAAACTTCATTTAGAATACGCTTTAACAACCATAGATCGCATTCCAATAAGCTTCCTAGCCTACCATTATGAAAACACATTCGTTTACCTGGACATTCTTTGAAAATATTCGGGCCACTATACTTGAGTCAGGCTTTCGTTCTCATCATGATCGTGAAGCCCGCGAGTCTTACCTAATCTATAAGTTTAACACCGTCTCATCCGGTATCAACGAAAGCACAGGCACGCTTACAAGCGTTCCCACTAAGCACTATTAATCATAACCTGGTCTTCAACGGGATAGGCAGCTCTGTTTCTAATATCGCTCGTGTTTCTTCTACGGTTACTTTGGTAATCACCCACTATTTTTCAGCTTTCGTACCAGACTACGTGCATACGTACTGAGTTGTGTTCATCATGTACGGTGTCTGTGCTGTTTTAATAGTTTTTTTTACTTTCTTCTCGTATTGACCTTGATGTGTTTGAAGATCTTAGTGCTGCGTAGATTTTCTGTTTGCGATCTCAGACTGTTTGCAGTTTAATGCTAGCATGTGACTACGTTCCCGCGAAAAAAATAGATAAAGCGCAGATCTGATGTCATTCCCCCCCCCCCTGCCTTTTCCTCCATGTGTCGTGCAATCCAATAATTCTCTCATATCACTAGTGTGTAATGCCATATCAACTGCGTGTGCAATCTATCTTACTCTGTGTAACCTGACTTCGCTGCCACGAGTCCCAAATGTGCGCGCATGAAGCTATGCCGACTGCGTGTGACCGCTATCTTATGTTGTCATTCTTGCTATCGATAAGTTCTTAAACTATCTACTTTAAGCGTGTTTATAAGGAAACCCACCGCGATGTACTTGTTACTTTGACAAAGTCTGGTCCACCAGACGAAACGTTAGTGAAAATATACAGTGCCTAACCAACGAAAGTCGTAGTTTCTTTCTTCATTTCTTATTCTATCGGGGTCCGCGTGATTCTTTTCCCACTACTATATATATATATATATATATATATATATATATATATATATATATATATATATATATATATATATATATATATATATATATATATATATATATATATATATATATATATATATATATATATATATATATATATATGCGTGTGTGTGCGTGCATGTGTGTGTGTGTGTCGTATGAAACGCAAATTTATTACGCTACATGTGTCTCTATTCCAGCAGGGAAATGAAGATAGCTTGCGCCTACAGGACACTAGAATGCCTCTGAATCGTAATGTCATATCGAGGTTGTAAAAGATTGCGCGCCGCGTACTTCACGCGCTTCATGAAAGATAATATCTTGTTTGCATCTTTCTTCATCCACATTCAATAACGAGGTACGTTGGAAACACTTTTTGCAACATACAGTTACAAAAGCGATGCTAGCACGAAGATACTAGCACGAAACACTAAGGTATAAGGTGTCGGACAAGGCAGAGCACTAGATTTCAACTGGCTTAGGAAACACGGGACTGCTGTAAGCGCTGTAGCGATACCTGACCAATTGTTTGGCCACTGGCGCACATGTACTTGCTCCTCGTGTTTTCATAACGCGCATGTGCTCAGACCGTTCCCCATGCAGTTACATTGGAAAATACTTCTGGCTTCTTGCATTTCAATCGCTGCTGAAAAAATGCGCAAGTGCGCCATCTTCGGCACTCTCTGATAAAAAAGTGCTCTACCATGAGAAGAACCTTGTAATCAACGATTTGTGATCGCACTCTTCGGGCGCTTAAATGCCAATTGTGGCTCTTCCGACTTCGTTGTCTCCTTGTCGCACATTCACTCTGTATATTTTTCTGTATCTCTAAGGGAAGGATGTAAATTCTTTTAGCGTATACGGTGCCCTATTCGCGTGTTCTATGAATAAAATTTGCCATATTCAGTCCAGCGCTGTGTCCTGCCCCACGCGTTTTCTTCCTTTGACCTTTTCGCGCTGATAACTATATGTCACAGAAAATGCGTGAGAACCAAGTAGCCCAACTCCCTTCGTGAATTACTTTTAGTATTTTCTGATGAGCTTCTGACTATATTAAATCGCATTCTACCAGCGCTCGTAATCGCTCCCTAGTTTCGGCTACATGACGGCTTATGTCGAAGGGCGTTGGAAAATGTTGGCTAAATATGGTTGATGAATGGGTGCTAGTGCTGGCTACTGTGAGCTAATGTCGGCTGTTCGCTCCTGAAACAGCAAAAATATCTTCAATTAACTTTAATACCATGATTGTGATTGCCTATCAAATTCTTTTTTTTTAAATTTCTCATATTTCACTATTACATCGCAGCAGAAACATCAAGCTCGGTCTCATCGACACTCCAGGAGAAGACAACAAGGCCGAGTTCCGAGGAAGGAAAGACCACTGAAACAACGAAAAGCCCTCCTATGAGCTCAGAGACGGTAACGAGTGCTGGGCCTAGCACAAGGACAATGACGAGCCCTACAACGAGCTCCGAGACAGTGCCAAGCCCTTCGACCACGCCAATTACCACGACGACCACCAAGCCAACCATCAAGCCGACGACCAAGTCAACCACCAAGCCGAGGACCAAGTCAACCACCAAGCGGCCCACCAAGACGACCACCAAACGGACTAAAAAGCCGACCACGAAGTCGACCACAATGCCGACTACCACGCCGACTACCAAGACGACCAAAAAGCCAAAACCTACGCCGACAAACAAACCGATCCCCACGCCTACCCCTCGTGAGTACGGCTACCGTTGAGAGCTGTGGCCACGACGTCTGAATTATTTCTGCGCGATAAAATGCAGCACAGCGAACAGCATAGATTTAGGTTATGTGCCGTCAGCTTACTTTGCTTTTCGTAGCAATATGAAATTTTCAACTCCTAGAGGCGCGTCGTAATCACGAAAAAATGGCGGATGTATTGCGAACTCTCATAATTCCAGGGCTGAGCTCCGTTGATTTGTCTCTCGAATTCGACATTGAGTTGTGCCGTTTGCTTAAGTATAACGTCTTTGTGGGCCAGGAGCTTTGTTCTTGTTTTCTGAAAATACGGAAACGACGACACAGTCGAAATCCTCGACCCATTCTGCGAAACGACTGTATCCGATGCGGAGGGGCATATCATCCTTCCATGTTCTGGAATCTTCTCCACCCGATGTGCCAGATACTCGGCCAAAGGCATCGAGCTGCTAAGCTCTAGGACGCGGATTCACGCGCAGGCAGCATTCTGATTCGGGTGAAATGCGGAAATATTAATTTGCTTTGGTTAAGGTACGCCGAAATTTATTAAAATGTACACGTTTCCTTATTTCAGTGGCCGGAGAGGCTAAATGTTGCTATACCGAAAGAGCATGGGAGAACTGGAACAATGCATCTACGGTACTGATACTAGGGCTACAGATAAATACTTTATTTTTGCCACTTCACGTGATAATTTTGGCAGCGAAGTTACTCGTGCGCTTTTCAATGCAGAAATAGATACAAACACTGCATTAGGTGCGTTCGCAGTTCGGTGAAAGGTAAATGCTCATCAATAACTGCGTTCGAAAAGCTACTACAAAACATCAGGTGCAGGTGAGCTTGCGGAGATGCCTAGCAGTCCCCTCATAATGCGCAGGCGTCTTTTTAGCCAAAGCCAACGATGCAACAGCTTTGTGCCGCAGGTGTCATAGCTCTCGTCAGACAGCAAGAAAGTAAGAGAATGTGTTCGCGAAATACGTACATAGATAGACCCTCCGATATTCTATGGCTCCTAGGCCCCGAAGATGTGCGACGTTCTAAATGCTGTTCGCGTCTTAACATTGCCCGCAGAGAAACCGCTGCCGCCGGATTCTCTTCTGTGCACACTAGGGGAAGGTTTCACCAGGAACACCATGCAGTTTCCTCCGGACGGCCTGTGTACCATCATAACGTTCTACAATTTTATCAAAGATCCCGTCGTTGCACCGATCCCAAGGTACAATGAGGACTTCGGCTATTTCTTGGACACAGCGAGGACGCACCAGAATACGGAGTACGGCATCGGTATCGACTACGAGTAAGAGATTGTATTTGTCATTTCTGGTGAACCCATTTCTTTACCTGCAAGCTAAAACTAATGCGACTTGCGTGAAGTTTTGCGTGAAGCACTATAGTTCGTTGGGACTCAGAAGCGTCGCAATCGAATGTTGACGGTTGGCTTGCACCGAGATGGGGGAATGAGTGCCTCGTGCTGCACTTGTATCCTTTTAATTGGTGTCTCAAGTAGAATCATACAAAATGATATTGCGCTATGGTGTAGTGATGACTGTTAGTTTACCTAACGAGAAGAATCACAACCAGCTTACTACATGCAGAATCGAGGTGCAACACTGCATGTCGAGGAAGCGAAGCTGATCCAGACACCGACAAATACTACGAAATTGTAGCTCTTCTTATAGTTAAGCTATAATAACGAGAGAAAGGAAGCTTCATATTTTGCTTCACACGTATGCCAGCAAGCTATGGAAAAGAAAACACAGAAGATAATATAGGAGCAACCCCACGCGCACGAACGATGCGCTTGTTGTAGTATCTATGTCCCAATGTCACGCTCCATAAGCTATACCACTTCTCTGGTGCGGCTTGCCGGAAGGCGACATGGCCGGTCACTCGAATAAGTGTTAAACGAGTGAAAACGGTGCTTGCCGAACGTAAAGACGATTTTATTCAAACACTGTATTACTCTGCCTGGTTGCATAGATATAAATCTAGAAATTGTTCAAATAATAAGAAATAACTGCAATCACCTTCATTTATTTCTTAAATAGCTTGTGCAGGAACCAAACCAGCGTCAGTACACTTGTCAAGAGCCCCACAACAAAGAGGCTTCTCGACACGTTGTGGAGCTACCACGTGTACCACTTCGGTCAAGTGCACCAGCTCATCAGAGGTCAAGGACTTCAGCCCGAAGATACTGGAACATTAGCGAAATGCTTGCAGGTGTGTTTCGTCAATATTCAGCTACCGTCACGCTGAAGGAGTGAACAAATGCCTCAAAATTGCGTCAATCTCTATTGAATCTGCCAGTGTACCCGAAAAAATGTCAATATAATTGCTTCGCGAAATTAGCTCTGTCGTCTATGCTGCAAAATTGACGGCGTCGCGAATATTTCTTGGCAATGCCAGAACTGGAGATTTTATTTCATATAGTTGTTACTAGTGGTGCGATGGGCTGAGAAATGATAGCTTGTCAATGTCTCTTAACATCCTACGTCCCTCTGACGCGAAAGATTTTTATCAACATTTAACATAATCTTCTCTTCGTGCAGATGATATCAGCTTTGATGAACGACAAGAAAAACAGCGTGTATCGACCAAGCTACACCATACTCCACTTCCCGCTGCTCAAAGCGCAGTGGTCGGAAATAATCGCACGCCAACTCAGGTGAGACATTAATACGTGAACCTAGTCTGGTGAAGCAATGAATGCTATAGCAACAAATTTGAATGTCATGCTAAGAAAGGCTAGCGGCTCACTCCTTTAGCAAACACGACCGCTGCAGTAAGCGAAGTGACCTTCGTGCGGTCTTTGGCTTCAACGCAAACTTAGTGATGAAAGCACAACACTTACGAAGCTATCGGCCATCTGTTGAACCCCCCTTAAGAGATAAGCGCGCGAGCACAGGCGACCACATCCTGCACGTCAAAGTACAGAGCCGAAGGCACACAGCCCAGCTCCGGCGAAATACGGGCGGGGCGACGCCGTTCAGAGTCGCGCTTTGACCATTTCCGGCATCTCGCAGGTGATAGCGAACGAGTCTCTGTCAGGCTGAACCACCAACGGCAAATGATGTATATGAATAGCTAGCCGCTTGTATGCTGGAGGATGCATGAGTTTGTGGTCGAGTCGTTAAATCCGCAGCGCCGCGGAGCGAGGGGTCGCAGGTTCGTATTCCCAGTCACGCGCTTATACACACCCATTATATATATATATATATATATATATATATATATATATATATATAATGGGTGTGTTCAGATAAGGACGTCGGTGCATGTCCGCGGACCCCCTTTAATTTTGCTGAAAAAATATATTTTGCTGTTCGAGTCCCCAGGGCCACAAACCATTCTTAGTTTCGCGAAAAAAAATTTTGCCATAGTAAAAAAAAATTCAGATGTCTACAATCAGCAGAACCGCTTTTTTCCGAATTGCGCGAGAATAGGATTTTGACGAGGTCCTAAAAGATAACTATTGTGGCTATGAGACTCGAAATTTTTCTTTGCATATTATGAGTAACGTGTGTTTACACAATGTTGTTCTCTTGCAATTTTGTTGCCCATGTTTTAAAAAAATGCAAATACGGCACATTGCTCAATAATGCTCTCGTTTCAGATTTTTTGCTTCTCCTTTATAATACTTAGAATTTCCAAAATTTCCCAGAGTGTTCCCACACATTAATTTAACAATTGCGTTAAATATGATTGATAGGAATTATGTTAAACGCAAACCAAAAAATACGTAAGTGAAGGCGTGTCTCTAAAAATGCAATACTTTGAAATGCAGCTTTTAAAAAAAGCCAGCTTCGATTTTCTTTAAGCTCAGCAGCATTAAAGCCCAGTGCGCACTCTAACTTAATCTGTAAAACATGCTGCATTAATTTTGTGAGATCGGAGTTACAAAGCCGCCAAAGTGTCCACATTGACGTTCACGCGCAACCACTTTTATGAGCGAGCATGTAGCTATAGTTTCCATTGTCACAATCTTTAGGTTTTATGTATGT
>NW_023614366.1:0-48053 GCF_013339695.2 Rhipicephalus sanguineus
CGGGCCTCCACTGACGCAACCAAGTCCGTACCTGGACCGTCCCGCGGACGTCCAAGTAGTGCGCGTGAAGCGACCGCAACTGCGGCAAGGAGCCCTCCAGGATCATAAAGAAGTCCTCGGCATCCCTCTCGGGGCTCCGGGTCGAAGTTAGCACGCACAAGTGCTGCAGGCTACGGACAGCGCTCAGGTTCTCGGCGAAGCGCACTCCCAGGGTCTCCCTGCCGGCCACGAGCGTCAACGAAGTCAGCAGCTCGTTGAAGCGTAGGAGCTCGCCCAGAGTCCACGTGCAGTCTCTCAGTTTCGCGGCGTCCTCGCAGTCCATGCTGAGGCGTAGTTCCACGACCCGGCACAGCTGGAGGAAGGTCAAGTCGGCGACCGTAGTCGTCTCGCCGATGCTGAGCCGGCGCAGCCTGGTGGTCTCGTGCAACTTCCA
Source organism: Rhipicephalus sanguineus (assembly GCF_013339695.2). Classification (NCBI taxonomy): domain Eukaryota; kingdom Metazoa; phylum Arthropoda; class Arachnida; order Ixodida; family Ixodidae; genus Rhipicephalus; species Rhipicephalus sanguineus. The sequence continues at coordinate 434 of NW_023614366.1, forward strand.
GAAACGGCGCGCCGTGAAGAGCAGCGGACGATGGCACGCCTCGCACGACAGTGCACCGTCGCTTCCGACGCCAAGATGCTCCAGGAAGAGGCAGCCCGCAAGCGAGAGATTCCAGGGAGTATACGTGGTTGACGCCGCACGGCGCGAGCGCCAGGGAACGAAGGTTGGGCAGCGTCGAGGAGACCACCAGGCAGCAGTCGGCTTCTTCGGTGAAATGGAAGGCGGTCATGTTAAGTTCCACTAAACGGGAGACGCACGCGTCGAAGAACTGCATCATTGGGTTCATGTAGCCTCGGTGCGCTGTCGGTGAGGTCGGAACTTCGAATCCCCTGGGTGGCATCAGGGCTAGGGACAGGTGTGTGTCGTCTTTCCACGAATCGGCTTGCCCGGCGGCGTGTTCGAACAGGCAGGTGGACCTCGCGTCGCCCTCGACGACGACCACGGCTTGCTTGATGCCGCGCAGGATTACTTTCCTTCGATCACGTCCGCAAAGGTGAACAGGTTAGTGGCTTCTTCGGGTTGAACCGGCAGTCGACGTTGCCCCAGACCGCGTCTTCGGCGCTGAAAGTACGACGACGCATGGCCCGCTCTATCATCCGAGTTCCCAGGTTCACGGGTGTCAGCAGCTCTTCGTGGCTGTACTTGAACGTCTCGAAATGACGCTTGCGTTTCGTCAGCTCTCGGCGGCAGGCTTCGGAGCCCGGCACGTCGGGGTACTCCTTGCGGACGGCGTGCACGTGCAGGTGACGCAGTCGGCGACACCGGGCCACGAAGTTGTCCAAGAAGTAAACAGTCTCGTCTGTGACGGCCAGCTCCACGTACATGGTGTTCAACCTCGGGCCCTGCAATCTGGGAAAGGTGCGAAGGTGGTAACGTGCGCTTGTCCAGCCACGTTTGTAGTGGCTGTCTTCGTACAGCGACCGCTCGAGCTTCGTGACGCCGGTCAGCTTGAGCGCCAGGAGGTCGAATAGAGCGATCGGCTCGATGACACAATTGACACAACACAACTCCTGAAGGTTGTGACAGTAGCGGGCGATGTCCAGAATCGACGCCGAAGGGAATGCGAGGCAGTTGTTCAAGCGAAGCCGTAGGACGTGCGGAGCGAGAGGCACGCCTTGTACCGGTCGCCGTCGACGAGTTGCTCGCACGTTGCCAGCACGAACTTTTTGACGATTCGCTCGTCCGTCTCCGGATCGAAGGTCAGTCTTCCCAGGATCTTCGAGCAGAACGCGAACGGCTTCAGTTTGTGCGATGCGTCGGCCACAGCCAAGAGGGACGCGGCGTCCAGGTAAGTGAATATTGTTAGTGAATCCATCATTCGTTCGAATGTGGCTGGGGCATTACATAGGCCGAAAGGCATGACCTTGAACTGGTAAAGGCCGTCGGGTGTTACAAAGGCCGTCTTCTCTCAGTCCACGGGATCCACAGCGATCTGCCAATATCCGGAACGGAGGTCGATGGAAGAAAAGTACGCGGCACCATGCAGACAATCAAGGGCGTCGTCCAATTCGAGGTAGAGGGTAGGCGTCTTTCCTTGTGATGTTGTTGAGATGGCGATAGTCCACACAAAAGCGCCACGATCCGTCCTTCTTTTTAACTAACACGACCGGAGACGCCCAGGGACTGGAGGACGGCTCTATAATGTCCTTCGCTAGCATCTTATTTACTTCCTGTTGGATGACGCTCCGCTCAGTCGCAGACACTCTGTAGGGGCGGCGGTGAACAGGGTTGGCATCACCTGTGTGTATGCGATGCTGGACACGGACGTCTGCCCTAGAGGTCGGTCACCGAAATCAAAAATGTCCTGGTAGGACCCGAGAACGCGCTGGAGGGCTTCAACGTGTTCAGGCGGAAGGTCAGCGGCGATCATGTTAAAAATTTGACGGCTGCCACAATTGGTTGTCGGTGGCGTCCGCTGCGTAGGAAACAGCGGCATCCAAGGCGAAAGCTTCGACCGGTGAATCTAGTAGCGAACAAAGGTGGGCTACGGAAATGCCTTGTGGAAGCACTTGATTTGCGAAGCCGAAATTTACCACCGGTAGCCAGGTTCTGTTAGCCGTGACGCTGAGAACCGTATAGGGAACAGCAAACACAATGCGTGAGCAGCAAGTCGGGAAGAGGCGCAGCGTAGTAGTCACCGTCTGGCACAGCTGGTGAGCACAACATATCGACGTACGTAACAGATTGCTGGGGCAGGTGAATAAAGTCGCTGCAATGTAATCGGCACGAAGGTTGGGACGGGGGGTCACTGAGTTGCGGCAGTTCAAGTCGCAGCACACCGGCGGAGCAATCAATAAGCGCAGAGTTGGTTGCCAGAAAATCCAGCCCAAGTATGAGGTCGTGGGGACATGTGGCAAGGACAGTAAAAAGGACGACCACCTGATAACCGGCAACGGTAAGCTGAGCTGTACACATCCCAACGACAGGAACGGTGCCGCCATCCGCGACTTGTACCACATTGGTCAAGGGTGGCGTCAGAATCTTCTTCATGCGACGACGAAAATCCGCACTCATGACAGAGACGTGAGCGCCTGTGTCGATCAAAGCTTGAACAGGAGTGCCATCAACATGTACTTCAAGTGTGTTCTGGTGTAGACGTAAGGGCAACAGAGGATTTTTGGTTAACGTCGACAGGGCAGCTTCACCTCCAGAAGCTGCGCAGCCTAGTTTTCCGGAGACATGCGGCGGCTAAATGACGGCGAGGGCGAGCGGCGGCGCGTTGGTGAGCGAGAGGAACGGCTTGGAGGCGGCGACGATGGGAAGGTGCGGCCATAGTCCTCAGGGGCGGCGAATGCTGAAGACTCAGTGCGGTTCGGATAACGGCGATTCATTGTGCGGAAGGGGCCGTTGTAAGCGGGATACTGGCTAGGAGGAGTAGAGGGCCACTGACTGCGACAGTAACGAGCAACGTGGCCTGCACGACCACAGCGGAAGCAGATCGGCTTATCATCTGCTGTTCGCCATTCAGAAGGGTTCCTGGAACGAACAGGGTACTGACGGCGGCGTGTTGTCTCAGAGGCTACGGAGGTGTCAGTATTGTTCATGGCACATACAGTGGAACACAGACCCAGATTGGCGAATTCCTGGCGGACAACGGCCTGGATCAGGGCGACAGCCGGGGCCGGTGTCTCGGACAACGTCGGTTTATGGGCAGCCGGGCACACAGCCTCGAGTTCGCGTCGGACGATGCGTGTCACATCGTCAGTTGTGGACGGCTGAAAAGAGGTTCCTTCGCAAGACGATGTTGCAGCGGTGTTGGGGAGACGATGGAACTGGTGCGGAATGCGCCGACTCTTCGCTTGTTCCAGGCGGCGACACTCCTTAATTACGGCGTCGATGGTCGTGACGTTGGTAAAAACGAGCAGATTGAACGCATCGTCTGCGATACCCTTCAAAATGTGTGAAATCTTGTCAGCCTCGGGCATGTTGTGGTCAACCTTTTGACACAAGGCTAACACTTCTTGAATATAGGTCAAGTAGGGCTCGGTTGACGTTTGAGTACGTACAGCCATTCTTTCCGTGCAGCAAGCTGTTGACCAAATGGGTTGCCGAAAAGGTCACGGAGCTGTTGTTTAAACATGTCCCAGCTTGTGACTTCGTGCTCGTGGGTCTCAAACCAGACGCGAGGGGTTTTGTCGAGGTAGAAGATGACATTTGCCAGCATAACGGTTGGATCCCAGCCATACTGCTTGCTGATGCGCTCGTACATGCTGAGCCACTTGTCCACATCGATGTTGTTCTCCCCGGTAAAGGTGCCGGGGTCACGGGGTTGCGTTAAAGCGACGTACTGGGTTGTTGTCGGAGATGTTGCCGACGTAGCTGGCGAAGGCGTGTCTTCACCCGGAGCCATGGTTGCAGACTTAAGGAGGCGTCCACTGCGGAGCTCCGTCGTCAAAAAAAAGTACCCCGCACCTCCACCAAAAATGTTACGGGGAAAAATACAGTACTGAATCAGTATCAAGGCACAGCACAGCTCACAGCACAACGTCGACTTCTTCACCCCTTTTTCAGCCCCCTTTTCAGGGTATATCCCACTATGCCCTCTTAGCGTAGGTAAAACCACGCAACACAATCCTCCTTCATAGGTCGAGCGGGAAAAGTCCGACGAAGTCCGAGGCTTGTCGGGAAGGTACCGGGACCGTCGCCGCCGCAGTAGTTGATGCCATGGCTCACCGTACGTGAATTCAGGTGGTTAGACCTATCGGTAAACCGCAGCTGCAACCGACGGTAAGTTCACGAGGAATGGAAGACTGTCGGGATTGAGCACGTCGAGATGGAGAACTTAGTACACGCCGACTGGTCTCGTGGACGAAAGTTCTCGTGGACTGCTTGCGAACGAGTCTCGTAGCGAAATGTGCAATGATGCCTTTTTTTCTCTCTCTCCCGTTTACTTTATTGTGGAGAGCTATTTGCGAAAAGTATGCGAGGGTCTGCATGTCGCTCTGAGAAGGGGGAGGGGAAAGAAAAGCTCTGCGCGAAGAGAAACCATTCTATGGTGCCGTGCGCTCGCGCAGGGGGTTACAGGAAATAGAGCTCACCCTTTTTCAAGAGGCACTTGACACCAAAGCGTGTCGAATTTTGGTTCCATACTGAGGAAAGACGGTCACCTCCCCACTCTGCCCTTAGCACACTCTGTTGAAAACATTGCTTTGTTCCCAAAGGCAGGGTTGGAGAGTGGTATTCCTAAGCCTTTCTGTTCCTGATTGTCCGCTTTACCAAAGGCATGGTGACCCTCCCCCACCAATTTTCAACACTTCCAGTCCAGTGCAGTCAGGTGCGTAGGCAGAAATTTGCTTCGGAGTGAGGGGGGCCCTATCTCAAGTGGGGTCGGGCAGACAAGCGTGGTCGAGTATCATTTTGTGCTGTGTATCCCATGGCAGCAAAAAAATTCCAGGTAAGGGGGTGGGGGGGTGTTTGGCACGTGCCTGGTGGGCCACCCCCTGGCTACGCCACCTGAGTGCAGTCATGCATCATGTACGCATATAAATAGTTCCCTTCTATCCTCTCCCTAACCATTATTCCTCCCTCCTCCTCTGATGCCCGCCGTTCAGGTGTCAGCTACTCGATATAGAGTTAGAACTCACAGCTGTCGTCATTACTCTTTTTCCTCCCCCCCCCCTTTTTTTCTGTGAAATATTTCCCTGCAATAATCGACCACTTCCTACTACGCATTGCGCTTTCTCCTTGTTCACACTAGCATGCATAGCCACGGAGAATCACCGTTGGACAATGGGATCCTTTGACTCTCTGGAGAGACCCGTGAAAGCTAGGGATATTTGTGTACATCTGAGTGTGGGTATGCGTGTTTTCTCCTCCGTGCAAAAATAACTAAAAAGAAATGGTGGTAGCCTGCACCAACGTTTATAGGCCTGCACCACCCATAGGTCGGCAAACTCGCTCATGAGCCGACTCTCTCAGACTCAGATCGAGTCATGAGTGTGAGTAGTAAGCCTGGGTTAGCGATATCTTGGTGATCTTGAGTCCGAGTGAGCCCGGTTGAGAAACGTTTCAGTGAGTCTGAGTCCGAATGATTCCGGTTGATGAAAATTTTGGTGAGCCTGAGTGAGCCCTAAGCGCAAAATATATTCTTGAGTGAGTCTCAGTGAGCTCCACATCTTTTGCCGACCTATGGTCCTATCTACTGAGCTTCAGCATTACTATCAGCCTTATGTCGGCTCAAGTTTATACTCACGTCTACTCAGACATACTTTTACTCACTGGTGTCCTACGCCAGATTAATATTTACTGATTAGAGGCAAGAGTTACGAAGGGAAGGGGAAGGTGTGCGGGGGGGGGGTGGTCCTTGACTTCCGCACGCAAACTCTTTCGCGGGAAGTTCTTCATAAAAATATCTCGTGTGAGTCATTTCTTTCAATGAAAATGTCCTCACTGAATTGCAACCACTGATAAATCGCATTTAAAATCACGAGATTAAAGGGTGCCAAGTAGAGCACCGATTACGCGAGATATTGGTGTTAAAGAGCATCGACACCATGGCCGAAAAAGCTAATTATACGCTAAAGGACTCATGGGTCGACTCACTCAGACTCGGATCGAGCCGTGAGTCTGAGTGAGTAATATTTTGGTAAGTTTGAGTCCGAGTGAGTCTGGTTGAGAAAGATTTTAGTGAGCTTGAGTCCGAGTGAGCCCAAAGCACAATATATATTTCATGAGTGAGTCTGAGTGAGCTCCACATTTTTTGCCGATTCGTGGCCCCACCAGGAGGTATACGGGCTTAAAGGGGTACTGAATAAAAATCCGAAAAAATGACGAGAACATCGAAATTGTAGTCGGTAGATACAACTGTTCCGATAAACAAAGTTTTTTTTTTCACATATTTTTGAACAGTTGGCTGAATTTTTAAAGTATTGTCGGCGTGCGGAGGCTGCACGCCTCCGCGAACCATGACGTCACTCCTCACCGTGGCGTATGAAGGGTGCACGTGTACCTGACCGGTACTTCCCTTCTCCACCTTTCCTTTACATCCCACTCTCGTCTCTTTTCCACAAAGGGCTGAGACGTGCACTCATCTTTATGGGCTTCATCCATTGTTCGCTTCAGCATTGTTCGCTGTCGGTGCCGTTCCTAGTCGTTTTAGGAACCCTGGTGGGGGTTGAGCTGGTTGAGAGACGCTGGCGACGGCTGGAATTAGTCTTTTTGGCAAGTTACGGAAATACGGTACGCAAATACGCTACCGTATGACGGTACTGCTCTCTCCTTTCCAGGTCGTCGACCTTTTGCCGGTGAAGGCACCCCAACACCACAAAAGCTTTTTCAAAAATTACTGTGGGGTTGTCCCGCTTCATTGATGCCCGTCAGCCGACGCATTGTTGACGAGACACCTGTCGTTTGGGGTACGCATTGTCACTGGAACGGGGAGCGGGAAAAACTCCCCGTTCTGGAAAGGACGCTTCGTCCCCTCGATGCACAAGACCGCAGACACTACGGGACTCGACCAATCCTCCTCTAGACCTTGGACCAAGCGATGATCAATGATATCGGCCGTCTCTTATGGAGTGTTTCCGGAACCGGAGGGGCTTGGCCAGCACTTCGCCGAAAGGACGACAAGGCCAACAGACATCGATGAAGACTGTGGTCCTCCTCCCCAACCACCTTAATCCCTATTCCTTAAATTTCGGCAGCAAGACTTAAGCCTACTTAAGGCATAGGTAAAGGCGTATTAAAAAAAAATTAGAGGACCCCTGACAGCGAAATTTTTTTTGCGACATTTTTGCTGAAATTTGTAAATTTGTCTGGTAATGCCGAAATTGATTCATAAATGCTCTAAGGTATCGGATAATTAATGCTAGCGTCGTTAATTGCGACCAATTTCACGTCATTTCAAAACGCCTGCCTAAAACCATAAGTTTCGGCCAGTACTGGCCGAACGTCACACCGAACTCGGACATGAACCAAGTGGGCCGCCCCCGTACACATACTACCACTTTTTTCAGGTTCTTTCTTTTTCCGCACAGCCACAGATTAGAACAGCCTGCCCCACGAAATCGCCGCCCTAACCAGCGCACCCGCATTCATACCAAAACTATGCGATCATTTTTCAGAACAAGAACTACTGGATCTCATTTTCATCCTTTCGGCTGCTTGTATACATTGCAGAATCATGTACCCATATTACTCATACCGTGTTTAATAATGCTTATACACATGTCATTTCCAACTAATGTATAATGAACATGTGTAAACCAACCCCTTGTGAGGGTGGCCGAGAGAGGGCGCTACGTGATGGCACCATCATCATCATCGGGACTGGGAGAAGAGAGGAGGGAGTAAAGTGTGAGGGGTTAGGCTTGAGGTTGGAAATAAAGGGTAGTTCGGTGTGGTCGTTCGGATCGATGTGTGTGTGTGATTTAGGCTTAGTTCGTGACAAGTGGGGGCTCGTCCGGGATGGCTTCAGGCTCGACAACAGCAAGCGGAAGACACGCTGGGCTCCAAGGTGTCGTTGAGGAGCTGTTGCTGCACAACCGACGGCTCCGCGATGGAGCGCGAACGAGTCGCGGCGGTCGTGTGCGATCGAATGATGGCGACGCCGCTGCCCACAGCTCCGCACGTGGGAGCATGGGCTGTGACAGCGAACACTGGCGCGGTTCCTCGGGCCACCGACGACTCTGCGCCTCGACTCGCCGCTACGCACCTCCCCCGCTACTCAGGTGTTAGAGACTTACAGTCGCCGGAGGAGTTTCTGGAACGCCTGGAAAACTTCTGCCTCGTGACGGGGGTCGCCGCCGATAAGCGACTGACCCACGTGGTACCGGCCGCCCTCGAGGGCGGCGCGAAGTTGTGGTGGCGGTTCGTGCGCGGGTTCGACTCGGTGGGAGCAATTCACCACCGCCTTCCGCTCCGAGTTCTCGTCGATTGACGCGAAGCGTCGCCTGAAGGCGAGAGCTCGAGCAGCGCACGCAGCACCCAGAAGAGAATTTGAAGGAATTTATTTATGCGATCGCTACGTTTTACGACCGCATTGGGGAAGATGTCACCGAAGCCGAGAAGGTTGCAGCGCGTGCTGCGGCAGATGCACCCTCAGCTGCAGGATTTGGCGGAGGGGCATGTCTACAACGACCTCGCCGAGTTGGTGAAGGCAGCCGACGGCTTAATGGAGCGGGCTTGGCGTCGCCTCCAGTACAGACCACCGCCACTTCCGAGTAACCAAGTAGCCAGAGATCTGGCGTTTAGCCCTAGCCCTGCCCTCGACCATCGCTCACTGCCGCAGCCGACCACTATGGCGACGGCGTCGTTCGCCTCGTTCGCTGCTGCCCCACCGGCGCCGCCGACTTATCACTGGCCACTGCATCCAGCTGCGCTGGACCCGTCGTACTGCCGGGACCGGCAGTACTCGTGCGACACAGTGCCTCCGTTCTCACCCTACGGGCCGGGACCGACGCCGCGGCAGGAGCCTACAAGTGGAGCAATGCGTGTGCAGTGCCATCGCTGTGGTGGATTCGGCCACATTTCTCGTAACTGTGCCACGGGTCGACGAATGGGGCCGCCCGTTTGCTTCCGGTGCCAGCAACCGGGTCACCTGCAAGCACAGTGCCCGGGAAACCAGAGGCGGTAGGTGCTGCCCCGGCGGGCACCTACGGCAGTGCGCACCAAGTAGCGACCACAGCCGGCGGCAAAGAGCCCCTTATGGACGTTCGTATCGGGTCGTCGACGTTCAAGGCCCTGCTAGACACAGGCTCAAGTGTAAGCTTCTTCGGACCGCCCGCCGCGGCGGCGGCCCAGGCTTCTGGGGCCAAACACAAGGCGGACGTACGCGTGCTGCGCTTGGCATCAGGCTGGTCGCGGTCGACCACGTCTCTGAAGTGTCAGATCGAGTGGGCTGCCGGTTGCCGCAGACAGCAGTTTTTGTGCGTTGCCGACCTGTGGCCGCGACGTTGTCCTTGGTAGGGATTTCCTGACGGTGAGCGGCATCTCTCTGCACGTGTCACTTGGTGGTTGGACTGTTGGCACAGAACCACAGAGAATTGTGCCCTTTGTCAGGCCGTTAGGGAACAGCCAGAGGAAGTGGATGATTTTGCAGACAGTTTGCGCTGCAATTTTTGCTGAGGGCAATGCCAGCGTGGTCTGCCAGTGTGCCGGACGCGACTGCAGCTTGCAATGTGGTCATTCCCGGCCACTCACCGGACCTAGACCCACGCATGAAACACGTTTAGAACAGTTTAGTGAAATCTTCACCACCACTCCGGGCTGCACAACCCTGGCAGAGCATCGTATAGACACGGGAGACAACCCACCTGTTTCGATGCAAGCTGCGACCAGTGAATGCCAAGAAGCAGGCCATCATGGACAACTGCATTCACGACCTGCTGGCACAGAACCTCATCCGCCCTAGCCAAAGTCAGCATGCCAGTGCTCCAGTTCTGGTTGAGAAGAAGTCTGGGGGCTACCGCATGGCTGTGAATTACCGCCAGCTGAATGCACGCACTAAGGTGCCAGTCTACCCCATGCCCAGAACTGATTGGTTGCTGTCACAGCTGGGACGAGCCAGGTGGTTCTCAAGTTTTGACCTTTCACAGGGTTTTTTTCAAATCCCTGTTCAAGAGCAGGATATTCCAAAGACAGCATTCATTTGCCATCAGGGAACCTTCGAGTTCATGAGGATGCCCTTTGGAGTTGCCGGAGGTCCTGCCACGTTCCAGACCCTGATGGACCGAGTATGGAGGGAATGAACCACAAGTTTGCCATGGCGTTTCTCGATGATGTCCTGGTGTATTCGGAGACCCTGGAGGACCATCTCGAGCATGTTCGGGAGGTGTTGAAACGGATAAGTCGGCACAGCTGACCATCAACCCAGAGAAGGTGCACGTGTGCTGTCAAACCCTGAAGTTCCTTGGCCATGAAATATCGCCAGGGCAGTGTAGGCCGGACAAGGAAAAAGTGCGTGCGGTGCTGGACTATCCTCAACCAACAACAGTCAAACAGCTGCAGGCCTTCCTGGGACTAGCCGGCTATTACAGAGGGTTCATACCTCAGTTTTCCATCACTGCACGTCCACTCACAGAACTCCTTAAGAAAAAGCAACGTTGGCGGTGGGAGCCGCAGCAAGAGGAAGCCTTTAGGGCACTTAAGCAGTCCCTGGCCCACGATGTCTTTGTAAACCTGCCGGACCACAACAGACCATTTGTGGTGGAAACGGACGCCAGTGGAGTCGGTATCGCAGCGGTGCTTCTGCAGGCAGCCGAGAATGATGCTCAACTGCGACCAATTAGCTTCATTAGCAGGGTCCTCACTGAGGCAGAGCAGCGCTATACAGTGCAAGAATGGGAGTGTCTGGCTGTGGTGTGGGCAGTGGACAAGATCCGACCATACCTTGAGTTCACCGAGTTTGAGATCCACTGCGATCACTCCTCACTTTCCTGGATGTTCACCACAGACCAGACCCCACCACGTGTCAAGCGTTGGGTTTTGCGGCTGCGAGGTTTCCACTGCAGGATCAAGCACAGGCGGCGTCTTGCAAATGTGCCAGCCGACGCTTTGAGCAGAGCTCCCCTTCAGCACCAGGAAGTTCCAGGCCCGAGTCTACACGAGACGCTGTTCCCTATGGCTGTTCCAGAGCCCAGCCCACAAATCAGCTTTGAGGCAGCTGCTGCAGCATCTGAAATGGACGACACTACTGTCTTGAACGACGCAGGGCTCCTCGCCCAGGAACAAGAGCAGGACCCCATACTGTCAAAACTACGAACTGTGATGAAGGGCGGGAAGCTTCTGCCCACTGACAGTGATCAACCTTTGATCAAAGACCTGGCGGAGACGACAGAGATGGAAGACAGTGGGTTGCTTGTACAGCACCGAGGGAACAGGAAAGTACCTTGGCTACCAAACCATCTCCGCAATTTGGTCCTGCGACTGTCGCATGACCACCCGACTAGCGGCCACTCCGGCTTTTTTAAGACCCTCAAACGCATTTCTCAGAATTTCGTGTTGCTGGGTATGCGCTTGGACATATCCAAGTATGTGCGATGCTGCCAGGTTTGTCAGCGCACCAAAGCCCACCGCCGAAAGCCACAAGGGCTGATGAGCAGCCAATGGGCAACTGCCCCCATGGAACAGCTCAGCGTGGACATAATTGGACCCTTGCCTATGACACCTCGACGCCACAGGTACCTTCTCGTGGTGATTGACATGTTCACCAAGTTCATCGAACTCTTCCCATTACGGGCAGCAACCAGCAAGAGTGTGGTGGACTGCAGGATCCCGGTTTTTTGCAGGCATGGCACACCTGTCTCCATTCGAGTGACAATGGAAAGCCCTTTGTAAGCAGGTTGTGGAAGGGCCTCCTTGAACACTGGGGCATCAAGACCGGCACAACAGTTCCGTACCGCCCTGCCGGCAAATGGTGGAGCGCCACAATGGCACTATCAAACAGTGCCTTAGGGCCGATTGGTTCCAACCATAAAGACTGGGACCAGCACATCCCAGAAATTGCCCTGGCCATGCGCACAGCTGAAAGCGTGGTCACGGGCTACACGCCTGCCTTCCTTTGTTATGGCCGGGAGCTGAGAACTCCATGGACGCAGGCTGAAGCCAAAGACGACGCGGAGCCTCCTGCGACAGCGTACCGTGCATTTGCTACTGAGGTCTCCAAGTGTCTACAGGAGGTGCTTGACTTCTCCAGGGCACCCCAGGACCACATGTGGCGCGCCCAGAAGACCCGCTACGACCGGCACAGGCGTCCACTGACAATACAGGAGGGTGATCTCGTTCTGCTCGAAAGTCACTCCCTCAGCGATGCCGCCAAAGGTTCTCCTCGAAGCTCGCAACCCGGCGTTCCGCTCCCTTGCGCGCAGTCAAACGTGTTAGGACAGAATGACTTCGTCCTAGTGGACCCCAAAACGGGGCGTCGCCGCGGTGTGGGACACGCAGATCAACTGACACTCTACCATGACGCTGCAGATGATGTGTAGTGGGGGCTTCACGTTTCGAGGGGGGGGGAGACCTGTGAGGGTGGCCGAGAGAGGGCGCTACGTGATGGCACCATCATCATCATCGGACTGGGAGAAGAGAGGAGGGAGTAAAGTGTGAGGGGTTTGGCTTGAGGTTGGAAATAAAGGGGTAGTTCGGTGTGGTTGTTCGGATTGGTGTGTGTGTGTGTGTGTGTGTGATTTAGGCTTAGTTCGTGACACCCTTATGTAATGCCCATGTTGGGCTCTTAAGGTAATGAAATGAAATGGAAACTAGCACCCCACAGCGGGGGAGCAATTAAGATCACGAGCACTCAAGCTTTGGTGTCGTTGCAAATTCAATTTTCATATGAATCACTGCCGCTCGATCTTCCCCCAAAGGGAGAGATTGGGGGGGGGGGGGAGATCGAGCGGCTGTAGAAGGTTGAAACGGTGTGGGTGCTTCGGTATGTTAAGCCTGTAAGGGGTATTCACAGGAGGGAGAAATCCGCGGGGCACACAGGGGGATTGCGGATCACGTGTCCGTGACGTCACGGATTAGTGAGTGGGCGCGTCTCCCCCCCCCCCCCCCGCGGCACCTCGGAGGACACGGGGACCTTTTCCCCGACAGGACAAACGATCCCCCGATGGTGGGGGATATAGCGGAATTTCGGGCTCTTGTTTGGCCACATTGTTGCACTTTCTCCTGCAAAGTATGCAAAGAGCGGCAGTGGGTGTCCAGTCAGCAGCTGTTGAAACGGGCGGTACGAGCCACTAGAGTAGTCTGGTAACACTGGTCCCCCCTCCGTTCGCCTCGTCCGCGTGAGTAGGGGACATTTGTGGGGAATCCTCCTCGCGAGCTGACGTCAAGAATGAAGTAGGAAACGAATAGACAATAACGGCAAACACATACAAAAGTGGAGTAGGAACGCAAATAACTGTCTACAAACGCGAGGCCAAGCCAGGAAAGTTAGCAAGACACAGTAATGGTTGTTGCTGGGCGAGTCGGTCGTACATAATTAAACAAAGTGCTGCGCAAAAAAGACACGGACAAGAAGGGAAAGAGGACGGGCGCCCGTCCTCGTTCTTTTCATGTCCGTGTCTTTTTTGCGCAGCACCTTGTTTTAATTAGCCAGACGCAATGGGCCTGCTCACTTCGAGCAGCCCACCCTCCGAAAACAGGCGGTCGTCCAAGTGTCGTACGTGCATATTTAGTCAAAAAAGACTATACTCCTTTATTATCGATGAACAGGCGCGCTCAACATGACTTTCAACACGGGAGTGCGTGGCGTGACGAGATCCAAGATCGCCCATGACATTCATTAGCCCTTAGCTCCACAACTAAAAGCTGTCGCATCACTTCGATCGGAATGATCTCAAATGAGAAAATGTCGTTTAGTTGCATAATTGAGGGCAAGATGGAGCCATGTGCGATCTTTGAGCTCGTGAGGCCACGCGCTCCCATGTTGCAAGTCATGTTGAGCTCGACTGTACGCTCTATAAGGAATCTGGGAGTCACCTCGATTTTGCTGCATTATCTGCACTATATAGTTCACAAAAGTGCCGCGCCTGTGCCACACCAGTGTTTGCAGCGTGAGTGTAGTCCGACACTGGCGCTTTCGGTGCAGCGCTCAAATCGAGGTCAACGGTGCAGCAGATACGTGCATGCATTCGTCTGCTGCGGCCCCTGTTTTGGGTTTTAGAATTAGTCGCGTACGTTCACTTGTGCGCGGTATTGGAACCGTAGTATTTTACTAGCTGAACATTGTATTCGTGCATGTGACAACTGCGCTCGTCTGTCACGGGAAACGCTGCCGTTTGGCCACGGAGCCGTCTGCTACAAAGCGCACCAAGTACCTTGCGCTACTTCCACCAGAAGGGAACTGGCAGGGAAGCTAGAGCTGAATCTAGTGCAGGCGGACTCGTGCACCAAGACGTACAATCGAGTGCCGAAGTGCAGGTGGCGCTAGCTGCACTGGCAAATACAGTAAGAGCTCGGTAATTCGACGCCCGTTCATTCGAAAAATCGGATCATTCGGACGAGTTCTCCGGTCCCGACAAGCATATATGTATTGTTTAATATCAACAAACTCTCGTAAATTCGGTCATATTTGGCCGGAAAACCGGCTATTTCGTACGATCCTCGGTGCGTGCCAAGCACGGAGCGCCACAAATGTGCGACGTAAAGGAGGAGAAAACGGCGTTCTCGAACAACCGAAACAGCCGCGGGCATTCAGAGAGGGATGGTCGCCATCCACAATCTTGTCACGATCGTGCTGTTCGAGACCAGGGCTTCAGCGGCTGCGACAAACTTGTTTTATTTACACTTTTACTAAGCGCACGCGAACTGCGTGGGCTTATATTATATACGATCGCGTCGATATCAACTGGGGTCAAAGCTACGACAAACAGTAGATTCGTTTTCACCGCCTGCTTTGGGAACTGCGTAGTCGTGATCCATGATTGTGCATTAGCGAGGCAGCGGCGTTCACTCGGAGCAGACCGTGCTAAGGACTTCTTTTTGTACACGCAGTCCCCAGCAACTGAACCGCGTCGCGGATACGGGAGGATTTCCTACCTGCCATAACCCTGGTCTGTCACGGCGTGCGGTTATTCCGTCTGCCGAACACCTCTGCGTTGCCCGGTGGAACATCTTTTTCAAGCCACTACCGCAAGCACCACTGCGCAGCCATTTGGCGCAACTGATATCATCCGGCAAAAAACACGCCCCCGTGCTCCATTGCTTCACATCGGCAGCGGCGGTCACTCGGAGCAGACCGTGCTAAGGACTTCTTTTTGTACACGCAGGTTGGTGCCTGTTACCTTCCCCTTAGTAGCGATTTTAGCTCTTGCCGCTGCCGAGTCAGTGTATTTATGCATTTTTCTTGCCTGTCTTGTATTCTTTCGCTATCTTTTTGATTGCACTATGACTAGCTGTGATTTGTGTGCAAAACCACTTCCCAACCTCAGTCGCTTTTGAGCATGTTGCGAATGCAATAAGTCCTATCACTTACGAAAGTGCTCGGGACTTTCTGAAGCACAAGCTAAGAACAAATCTGAAACGTTTTTCGGCTCATGGAAATGCACAAATTGCTATTCGCAGCGCCTGAGGGGGCAGGGAAGTGGTAAAGAAGGGAGTGACCAGGATGTACGTGCTGTACTAAATACAATTCTAGAGCGGCTCGAAAAGCTTGATAACCTTCCGGCGCAAGTTGGCAGCATTGATAAAGCCATCTCTCACCTATCTGACAAGTACGATGAGATTCTAAAAACTATGAATCAGCAAGACGCAGAAATAAAACACCTATGCAAGCGCGTGGACGTGCTCGAAGTCCAGGACAACACCGAGCAGATTCAAGAGCTTAAGTTTGCTGTGCATAATCTTGAATGGAGAAGCCGTAGACAGAACCTAATTTTCCATGGAATAGCTCAGTCTGACAAGGAAGATTTGCTCTCTAAGATTAACGCTGTTGGGCAATCCTTAAGTCTTCCTGTCCTTGAGAAAAGTGACGTGGAAGCCTTGCACAGGTTACCGTCAAACACTGGGAGGGTTCCAGGAGTCATTGTTCGCTTTGTCAAATTGGAAACAAAATGTGAATGGCTGCAGGGGAATAAAAGGCTGAGAGAAGGGCGGTCTAAAGTGTCAATCACCGAGAACATGACACAACACAGCCGGATTTTGCTGCAGTCTACGAAGCAATGGGCAGATCGCAATGACTTTAAATATGCATGGCACCGCGATGGCAAAATTTATGTGCAGAAAGCTGACCGGGAACGGGCTCATGTTATCCAACCTGCAGAGGATTTGACGCGACTGGCCGTGTAACGACGCGACTAGCCGTGTAATGCTATAATTTCATTTGTACACTTCCTAATCCACGATGGATTCCCCGTATGTTGCCCCTAATAACATTTGCAAACTTGTTATAAATCTACATTATCACTGCTGCACATTAACATTCAATCGATCAGCGGTAAAGAAGATCTGTTAGATATGTTTCTTTGTGAATTCAATTTCAAACTTAATGCAATAATGTTGACCGAAACTTGGATGTTAGAGAATGATTCTCGTGTAAACTATGATTCTTTTTATTTGCATCGCGTTGGTAAACGTGGTGGAGGTATATGTTTGCTGTTGCTAAAGCACATGCACTCGGATAGGATTGAACATTTATGCGCTGGTACACCTGATTATGAAGTTCTATCTGTGCTTTCGTTGTTGTCTATCGGCCCCCGTGTGGTCGCATTGATGATTTCTTTGCGTATACTGAAAATGTTTTTGAATTTGCGTGTCAGTGCCAATATACTATTTTCCTTGGTAGTGATCTGAATATTAATATTCTTGAGAATTCTCCAGGACGCACACAGTTGTTGCTTCTGACTGAGTCTTATTTGCTTCGAAATGTGTTCACTGTACCGACCCGTGTTACCTCGTCGTCTGCAACTGCACTTCACTTGATAATCACTAATGAATTTACTGAATGTGTTTCTGCAGGGGGTTATTAACAGAGCATTGAGTGATCACCTCCCCGTGTTTCTGTTGAGCAACGTCTCTTTGGTTTCTAACAAATTACTCATGACCCGTTATTTCGGACACAAATATTAACGCCAGCTCATTAGAAGAATTTCGTTGCATGATATTAAATTTTGATTGGACGCCACTGTATAGCCACATGACTGCAGACGAGGCATTTAACTTTTTTTTAAAACACTTCACAATGTTTTACAGCAAGGCATTCCCATACAGGGTTACGAAAAAACCGAAGAAGGCCCGTAAGCCTTGGATGACGTCTCGCATCCTTAAAATGATTTCCAAGAAAAACAACTTATATCAGAAGTTTTTACAGAGTCGCGAACACCCCGATTTCGTAGCTTTTAAAAAATTCGCAATAATTTGAATGGCACAATAAGAAAATCTAAAAAAGAGTATCACATTCGCTATTTTCAGGCATTAGTGACGAAAAGGTTCTCTGGAATAGATTAAACTTGTTGCTAAAATCTGAACGAACGTGCTCACCTGCTTCTTTTATATTGATGGTATCAGCTATGTTGGGAAAGACCTAACTGACGAGTTCAATGACTATGTTGTATTCCTTGTTCAAAGTGAGCATGACCCTAGCACTCTCGATTACGTGAAAAACCGAGCACAGGACACCATGGCACTTATCGAGTGCGATAGCGATCAAGTATTAGCCGCTTTCCAGACGTATGAAAATCAGCAAATGCGCGGACGCTTTTGGTTTGACAATGAGACCTGTGTTACATGTCCTTGATGTCATTTGTCCCTTCCTAACTCATATTTATAACTTGTCCCTCAGCACTGGTACATTTCCATCAGAAATGAAAAAGGCGAAAGTGATTATTCTCCATAAGGGAGGTGCTAAAGAAATCCTTGGTAATTATAGGCCCATATCCATTCTACCAATTTTTTCCAAGGGATTAGAGCGAATTATTTATGTGCGTATTTCAAAATTTTTCGAAAAATACGGGCTAATAACCAGTACACAGTTTGGTTTCAGGGAAAGATCATCTACGGTAGTTGCGTTGTTCAAACAAAAAGAACTTATTCTTCATATTATAGAAATTAAACTAATGATTTTAGGGATATTTATAGATTTTTCAAGAGCGTTCGATAGAATTAATCATAAAACCATTCTTTTAAAACCTTCAGCTTATGGTGTCCGAGGGATTTCTTTGGATTTAATATCGAATTATTTGCGTAATCGTACTCAGTATGTGGCTATCGACAACCACCACTCGTCCTGTAATAAAATAGAACACTGTGTCCCTCAGGGTAGCCTGCTTGGTCCTTTGCTGTTTATTATTTATGTTAATGATTTGATAGAAATAGACACTAGTGTCCAATATATTATATACGCAGATGACACGAGCTTATTCTTATCGGATTCAAATGCAGATGATTTAGTAAATCGGCCAATATCGTCCTAAATAAGTTACATACTTGGTCTCTTAAAAATTTCCTTCTTATTAACTCTAATAAAACTAAAGCAACATTTTTCAGAGCAAAAAATTAAGCTATTTCTGTCAGAGCCACACTTACCTTAGGAGGGAATACCATAGAAATTAGTAACACATTTAGAACGCTTGGAGTCTACTTTAATGAATTCATGCTCTGGGATAGTCACATAGAACATCTTCAAAGTAAGCTTGCACGTGTAGTTGACGTTTTGAGAAAATTCCAGCATCTATTGCCAGAAAAGGGAAAGCTTACGTTGTACCACGCCCTGTTTGAATCACAGTTAAAATACTGCGTATTGGTATAGGGAAGTTGTACAAAAACAAATATTAGTAAACTAAATCTCAATGCAGAAAAATGCGCTTAGAGCGATTGCTGACGTGCCTTACAGAACGCACTCTGAACCATTGTTTACCACCTACCATATCATGCACTTAACCAACATGTACCATCATCGTCTTTTACAGCTCTACAAATCACAGACGGAACACGGCATATTGTTCTTATGTGAAGTCGCTAACCTCCGCACCAACATTCTTTACTACCTTACAAGGCACCACGAGTACTGCGCCTCACCCACGTACTAACTACGGCTTTCAAACCCTAGGCTATACATTGCCTTCTTTGCTTAACAAGTTTGGATTTTCTAACACCTCGATACACGAACGTTCCTTTAACTCTCTTCGAAACTTATTTCGTTAATGTGTGCATTTACCCACCACCTTAATTATATTTTGTGTACACAACTTTATTTGAATATATCTGCAGATATAATGTATTTGTAGCATTACCCATTTTATTGTGCACCGTGGTTGTTCTGCTTTTGAGTTTTTGTTTTTTATGCTACAACATTATCCTGTGCTATTTCTGTTTTCGTGCATACCGCAGTACCGATGTATACGGGGGGAAGGGAGCAACGTCAAGCCGCGACTGCGCGGCTTTTTTCCCCTCCTCCTCAGCCATATATTTTTGTATGCATGTCTGAAATAAAGACTCAGGCTCAGGTTTATTCAACAGCAGATGCGGTGCTCAGCAGTGTCCGTTCGACCCTAGACTTATAGACGCGCTCGTAGCATCAGAACTGCGCCGACACTATGATCGTGTCTTTAGCGACCACGGTTTCGTCCACAGCAGATGCGGCACTCTGTAACTTCGTTCTGACTTCAGGCAATTCGCGCGCAATGTTACAAAACTCGAACATTGCGGAAGCTGTTGAAGATAAAGAGCTTCAGCCGCGGTCTGCATATTGGCATAAAACTCACTTGCTTCATTGTGTTGGACGAACGATCAGTTGCCGGTTATTTTCCCGAAAAAAAAAAAAAAAAAATAATATATAATATATATATATATATATATATATATATATATATCGTCAGGTGCGCGTGGTATTCTTAGTGGTGGGAATACGTAATATGGGATGGGTTCAGAGCACGTTTCGGCTTAACACAGGGGGGGGGGGGGGTCTAGAGCCGCGGTGCCGCTGTCAACGAAGTCGCGAATGACGAAAATTGCGGCTTTTACACTGGTCTTATGCAAAATAAGTACTGGATTTACGTATTCACCAAGAAAATGAAAATGCGTTCATTTTATAGGCACTTGTAATTGTTTTCTGAATATTTTCGATAATTCGTCATTCGATTAATTCGGACCTTTTTTTCCGGTCCCGTGAAATCCGAAATAACGAGCTTTTACTGTAGTGCGAGTGTGCTGCGCGGTGCAGAAAGTGCAGCAAGAGCGAGGAGACCTTGGGGCACTGCAAGGTAAGATCATTTTAAGTGCTTCACAGAAGCCGCAAGACGCACACGACGGACTGCCCTCACGTCCTTATGCGTATACAAATGCGTATACGAATGCGTATACGAATGCGCACGTATACGCATTCGTGCGCAAATACAAAGGAGACCCTTGGCTTATGCAAGAAGGCTCCATAGCACGACGACGATGAGTAGAAAATACTCCATGTAACACGCTGATTCGGATTCGGCTTTAAGAGGTATCGCTGGATTAACCGATGAGCGTTGCGCAACATACGCGAAATTTGTGGGCAATCACACTCGTCGTGGGCACAAGTTGAATCGAGGAGATCAGCCATAGGCCCGGTTAAAACCGCTTCGAGGTGAAGTTCGTAAGTGAAGTGATCACGAAATATGTCCTTGCCACTAAGGGCAATTTGCGTGCAAGCCCCCACCGATTACAGACAATGCGACAATTGATCTTCATCATCAGCAGCATGGTCATAGCTGTCTTTATGGCCTGGATAGAGCGGGCACTATAATAACCCCGATATCAGTGCGCAGACACAAGGCTTAGACTACCATGACCCTTGTTTGCCATGGTCTTACTTGAGCTCTATTTATAAGCAACAATGTGTTCGCAGTCTCAAACTGAAAATCCTTCGCAGCATACTTTTCGGAGAACAAAGTGCACCTGACAGTATTTCGATAAACGTGTGCCCAATAAATCATTACTTTCAACTACTCGTACATGTGGTAAGATCCCTAAATGAGTTTACGACGGCCTTTATAGGAAGGCGATTCTACAGCTTACGCTGTCTGTGCTGCGTGTTGTGCGCAAGCCTGGATTTTTATTTATTTATTCCTTTTTTTGCCCACCATTCGACAGAATTGGCAAAAAAAAAAAGTGTTTGCACAAATGTGGATGCCACACGTGAAGGGGTTCATGCCAGGCCGCCGCCATGCAGTGTTACTGCCCTCTGCTGCCTGAAGGAAGGGTGGGTGACACAAATCACGCTGGGCGATAAGGCACGTCTACGCTCCGCGTCTCGGCGACTGCTGAGGCTCGTCTCTCGTGCACAAGCCGGCACGTGCCATCACGTGGAGAAGATGAAGCAAGTTGTTGCTTTGTATTTTAAGAAAGAGCAGGAAGGTTAACTGAGGACGTGCCAGACTCGCTCCCTATGGACGACGGGATTTCTTGAAACATTTCTTGAAACACCCAGTATAATGATACAGACGTAATTTTATTCGCAACAACGGGTTACGGGCAACCGAGAAAAAAAACCCGCGAAGATAGGTTGAGAGGGTTTTTCCACTCCACACCAGTGTTGCGGAGTTGCCACTCCAGAATTGGAATGACTCCGGAATCATTCCATATTTTCGCGACACCGGAATGGAATGAGGACAACGCTTGGAGGAACAAAATGGGAATGAAATTAAGCGCCTTTTGCACGGAATGGAATTACGTTTTAACGCGATAGCGTTAGAGGGCTCGTGTCGCAGAAATTCCGCCGTCGGCGTCGGCACCGTTGGTTGTGAGCGAAAAATCGCCCGTGAGCGAAAAATCGAGAAAACAAATAAAATAAAGAATAACATTTTCGGTCCCATTGAAGATCGAACCCGGGCCGTTCGCGTGGCAAGCAGGTGTCCTACCACAAAGCCACGACGTTACTTGCAGCTGGTTCGGAAAAAAAACACTATATAAATGCCATGTAGTGGAAGCTGTCTCCTTAACGCATTTGTTCGACAGGTGTCACGGCGAAAACGAGCCCATTAAGCGATTTGTAGGCGCACTTGGGAGGCCATCAAACTACGTCGAAAAAGGCCGGGATAGTGCAGCCATCGCCGCTAAAAAACACACACGAAACTTCAAACAGCTCTAAAATGGACAACTATGTCCATCTAGCGGAAAATATCAAGCCAACGCCGGCTTTCCAGAGGCGGCGTTGATCAAGCAAACAGCAAACGCTAGATAATGTGCTGCCATCTGTGAGGCATCATGCGGCGCGCGCTGCGGTTATGCGGCGCGTGCAACAGGTGCAACAGGTAAGCGTAATATGCGCTGGTGATCGCGATATACGTGTGCGAATTACGGGAAAAGTGTTACGTTAGGCAGGGTAGCCTCCGTGGGATTACATACAACGGCGTCGACTGGTGCTGACCGGGCAACGAGTCGACACGAACGCATGTGTAGGCCAACACGTGTGTGTGCGCGCGCCTGAGCCATGTGCGCTTTGTGATCGTGCTACGGAGACAGTGCCGTGACCGACCTGACTCGCAGCGACCCGCGACCAGTCGAATTTGGGCAGCTGCTTGTCTTCTGACATACGAGGTTGGTAGTAGCGCCACGGTGCTACCCGCGGTTTATGAAAGTTGCACGGAGTGAAGCCCCGACAACGGACCTTCCGTACGACACCCGCTGAGCGGGGTATATCGGAGAACAACCAAACAAGACAACAAACACACTTTTATTACAACAACAACAAAAAAAAGGAGAAGAAAAAGAAGAATATACATCTCTTGGTCAATATGGCTAAATCCCGCACCCGCACGACGAAAAAGTCGACCACTCCAGCGGAAGACGAGGAAAGTATGGTACAGTGCAGCAGCTGCGAAGGATGGACATACCTGGAAGAAACGCCTTTCGAAAATTTGGAAGAGGCAAAGGACAAGACATACACATGCAAACACTGCACCAAGATATCCACACTGTACGCAAGCTTAGCATTACAGGAAAAAACAATGAGGGCAGAATTTAACTTGCAAGTGGATACAATGAAGGAGCAATGGAAAGCATCAGAAAACTGCTCATAAGACAGCGATGAAAGAACTCTTACAGGAGTTGAGCACTGAGCGCACCCTACGCGAAGAACTCTCTACAAAAGTAGCAGCTCTACAGGCCGAAGTTGACAAACTCAGACCCTCGAAAGGCCACCTGGCCACTGATGACACCGATGTACACACAGGTGATGCTCTGTTCACTGAGCGAAAAAAATGAACTCCAGCCTCGTGACTCAGAGCAACAAAACACTGCCAAAGTACTAAGCAACTCTATGGCAAAAGATGAAACTGAGGAGGACAGAGAACAGGTCCATGGCTGAAGGTGGGAAAAAAACAAACCGCGTAGAAAACCCCACAAAGGAGAAAGCAACAACACAAAGAAGCAATGAGCAATCAGTTCCAAAGAAGTGGAACCAACCCAAGCAACAACTGAGGTACACCAGTCGCAATACAGACGCTCAGTGGTGCTCGGAGACTCAAATGCTCACCGCCTGAACGGCAGCTCCACAAAGACGTTAGCGACTGGAGACTCCGCGTCACAACGAAACCGGGAGCAACAATGGAGGAGACTCTGCTTCGAGCTGAGAAAGAGATAGAGCAGGCAAATTCAGCTGAACTAAGCTCCAACTAATCCTGCATGTTGGTTCTACCGACATAACTGAATGAAAAAGAGCCACACAGATCTATCGACACAGTTAAAACAGAAACTGACAGCTTGGAGTCAGCTGATCCCCAACACCACTATATTCTATGTGCCACACCAGAACTGACACCACGAGGTCCACAACGTGGTAACCGCCTGCCGAGAGTGGAACAAACAAGCTAACGAACTATGCACCATGCTTGGCCCCCAGGTAGAATTCTTCTCAACTACAAACCAAATGGACGGAGACTACCTCGAGGACATACACTACACTGAAGCAACAGGCACCCATGTTGGGCACCTCCTGGCTATGAAAATAGCCAATTTTTAGGAGTATACAGGGAACATCACGACAGCCCCCCACAAGCTCGTCGAACGTCTACCAAAACAAGACCACACAATGCGAGCCTTCCTGAAAGCTATGACAACAGCATTCACACAAATGAGCCAACCTAACCGTCGCAGGTGAAAGAGAGGCAAAATGCCCCGACCAGCCCACACGAAGAAAGAAAAAACAACCCAAAAACACAAGCGCAAGTAAACCGCAAGCAGAGACGTATAAGGCAAAAAACAATAAGAAAGGAAAAAAGAATGCAAAATTCTGCCTACTAAACATACAAGGTGGCAGTAAACTCAAGTGGGCAGAACTACAGAACCAGATAGACAAAGAATACATCAACATATATGCACTTACAGAGACCCACCTTCGAGACGAGGAAAAAACCACTCTTACACACAGGCTTAGTTGGCTTGGCCAAACAGGAGAAAAGGACATAAACGAGGAGGGGGAGTTGGGTTCATAACAAAAGACAGACCACACAAGGAGGGAAAGGATGCCTGCCAAGAACACAATGTGGATTACTGCGAAACTCGATAAATGTCACCTCAACATATGTGTTGCCTATATGGCTACCGGCTCAGAACAACAAACTTGGAATGAAGAAATCTATAACTGCATAAAAAAAGACATAGAACAAACATATAGAACAAGCCAATCCTCCTTATAGGTGACCTTCAACTGCCACATAACTGAATTGGAAGGCTATGAGAAACATACAGCCGACTTTCGCAAGCTGGTCAAGCAATGTAACCTACACATAGCCAACCTGGACCCTACATGCAAGGGAACATACACATGGTCACAGCAGATTGAGCAAGTCTGCTATTGACTACGTCCTATACAACGACAAGGTCTCGCAGAACCTACATATAACATCCATACACATAGACGAAGACAAATCCAACAACTGTGGAAGTGACCACAACCGAATTACAGTAACCCTAAAACAAAAACAAGACCAAACGAACTCTGCAACTGTGCATACCAAACCACACTGGAGAGTAAGAGATGAAGACCGCCTCAAAACCTTCGCAGAAGAATTGGACCATCGATGGAGGACTCTCTCACATATAAAGAATTCATTGAGAAATGTCTATCCGTGGCAAATAAAACCATTGGGAAAACAAATGGAAAAAAACAGAACACGGACGACACCATGGTTCGACAGAGAACTAAAAGAGGAGATACAAGAACGAAAGAAACTCTCCAGACAACCCCGACACACACCAGCTGAAAAACCTAGCTTAAAGATGCCATCTGGGAAAAATACCTAGCTCAAAAGGGAAAAGTGAAGGTGATGGTTACACAAAAGATAGACAAAGCATTCAAGCAACAAGAAGAACAAATAGAAAGGAACGTCACATTACAGCCAGAAGTCTGGAGATATATTCAGACCATGGAACCACGAAATGCCCGGCCCAAGATGGTTTCTCTCCAGACAGGAGATGGCGGCAGTATTCACGAAAAAGGAGAAATAGAACAATACATGACACACCATTTAGAACTGTACAAGCAAACTACGACATACCAATACACCAACTCACAAATATCACAACAGAAAGCCGATCTAAAGAACAGAAAGAAGCTGAAACTCTGACCTGGGAGATCTCGAAAGGAGAATTAAAACGACGCATCGGTGCCATAAAAACCAGAAAGCATCTGGCTGACGATATTCAAATGAATTTCTGAAAGCTCTACGTACAAATGCCCGAAAACGCTACTCAACTGCTTCAATGACATCCTAAAAACAGGTGACATTCCCAGAAACATGGAAAGGAAAACTCGGTATACACTTATCCACAAAGGCAAAGGGAAAGCAGAAAAATGACATCAATGCCTACCGTCCAATAGCAGTGCTTAGCAACGCCCTGAAAACTCTTCAGTACATTTTAAATCACAGGCTACAAACCTATTGCGAAAAAAAACGATATACTCTGTGAATCACAAAATGGCTTCCGACCCTGGAGACGCACAAGTGACCATATATTCACTCTCACTCAAGCGATTAGAGATGAAGCACAAAGAAAAAGCACAACTCTATCTCGCCTGCCTAGACCTGGAAAAAGCCTACGACTCGGTCTCTCATGCCAAACTATGGCAAAAGCTTGAGGATGTACCCCTAGATAAAGAATTTATTGAAACTACTGAAGGCACTCTATGCAGATTGCACAGCAGTTATATGATCTCCTGGACAATAATCCCAAAAAGTGAACCTAAAAGTGGGCCTGAAACAGGGGGTGCCCATTATCATCAACCCTATTTAATCTATCATAAATAATCTTTTAAGAACACTTATCGACACGGGACCGGGGCTGTAGACTCTCGACGATAACAACAGACAACCGAGAAGTAGACACAAAAATATCATGTTTGGCATTTGCTGATGACATCGTACTTCTAGCTGAATCGGCAACAGACCTCCAAGACCTTTTGGATATTGCTCCCAAGGGCGCGAGCCGAAGGACCACCTCAAATTCAACACCGAAATGACTCAATGGATGAGCCTAAACACAGACTCTGACGAAGCTACTTTCACACTGCAAGGAAAAACATTAAAAAAGACGGCAACCTTATAGATACCTCTGGAATCGAAATAACCGACAAAAAAGACTACCTGGAAAAACAAGCAGAGTAGTTAAAGTGTGAATCAAAACCGCCTAAAAAGGCAGAGTGTGGCATCTCTGCCCGCCACTCGTACAACCCATACTCAGTGGGTTCGTATTTTGTGGAAAAACGCTCGCGCTGTCCCAGCGGCAACGTATGCGCTTGTGCACTTACGTACCCACTGGAACATGAAGTGTCTAAACGACACCAAAATGAACTGGGACGTGGTTGTTGGGCGGAAACGTCTGTACATCGAATGCTGTGCCATAACAGGTGAAATGGGGTGGTCACCTTTCGAATTAGGGAGGCAAGATCTAAATTCCAATACATGGGCAGACTGAAATTCCTGCCAGAAACTAACTTCAGCAGCGAATATACCTGCATCTACGGTACAAAGGTATTAAAACCCTCTGGATGCAACGACTTGCAACATTAGAGTCAAAATTCGGCCCGAACCCGAAACTCCAACAAACCAAAAAAGAAAGTGAATGGCGTCAGGAAGTGAACGAATGGATCACCCAGATCAGCACGGACATCTGGCGTAAAGCGGTCACCAAAAACACAGCCTATCGTGTTATGCAACACATAAATTGGCGCCGGGCTGTGAACCATATTACAGAGGAGACAAATCAAGCGCACTACTATTCCAGGCTCGCACGGGGTCTCTGGCGACTCAACAACGACGTCATGAACTCTTTGACTCCGAACCGTCGTGCCGCCTATGTGGAGCAGCCGAAGAAACTGTCACCCACGTTCTACAGGACTGCCCGCGCCTGCACGATAAACCCCGCACCTCACCAAGTCTGCCGGAACTCCTGGGCCTGTCGGGCCAAACAGAAGAAAACCATTTCGATAGGGTCAATTACACCAAGGATCTCCTGCTACGCTGGGATCGTCTTAACAGAGAGGTCGCGACCACATCGGCCAGGGAAACGCCCCACACACCCTCTTCTGCGGCCGCGCCGACACTCCGCCGCCTTGTGGCAATGGGTCAAAGCAGACTGCGAGAAGTGCAGGGCAAGTCATGCTTCAAGACCCAAGTCGAGAACAGTGGTTGAGACAAAGTACTAGCATCACGGAACTCCCAAACACGGCCGCTGGATAGGTGACCCCCTACAACGGTAAACATCCGCCATGTTTAAACGGCCACGGAGGTGCAGAACACGGCATGGCTTGGCTCGACTCTTGACTCGACTTCCACCAAGCCAATCGTGTGTGTGTGCAGCGCCTCCTTGTGTGTGTGCGTGTGTGCATTAAGCGACACCGTGACCCGTGACACTCTGCTTATGCACGAACAAAAGAACGAAAACACTTGACATTTGTTTACATTTTTTTTCTTCCTGTGGCACTTAAACTGCCTGCCCTGTGTTAAAAGGGAATAGGAACACCTTACTTACTTACTTACTACTTACTATTACTTCTCATGGCCTTCGAGATGGCAAGCACGCGGCTTATATCTTGGAGGCCATGCGACTCTTGCTTTTGATCAAAAATCTGTACCATTCGCGCGCGCGCGCGTGTGTATGTCTGTGTACAGTATGCGTGTGTGTAACAATACACATTAATAAGTAGGCACTTAGTGGTTGAAGTGCGCACTAGACGGATTTCGCTATTGCGTTCAACTCTTAAAGGCGAAGCTTAAGGGTCCCCAATTTTTTTTTCCTAAAATAGAGCACGTTTTTGTCTACGAGTTGTTTTTTAAACTTCAACACTAGTAAGTCAGTGCCTCGATTTAACAATAAAGCAGTATTTTTAAATTGGCTTGGCTGATTACAAGCGCGGTGCATTTATAAGCAACGCGCCTACTACAATTCTGTCCTTATTCCGTATTCGATGGAAATGGCACAAGGTGCCCGAGAGGTGCACTGCTCCAACTAATACCAGCAGATCCAGAGGGTTTTGTTCCCCATTAACCAAATCTTGGTTTTCTCCATATCACGACCGCTCCAGACGCGTGGCAAAATTGCTTAGCCTTCTTGAACTACTTTAGTCAGCATAAAGCTATGTCGTCATTTTAGCATTAACACATTAGGCTTAAACAATTAAAACATCACCATTCGTTCAAACATGCTGACCATGCAAACACTATAGGTAGCGGAGAGCTAACCCTATGGGAATTAGTTAGGTGGTTGTACTGCACGAGATACGTCACCAAGCTACTATCCCTCGGTTTTGGTAGCGTCTTTTGCGTACTTTTGCATCTTGCGTACTTTTGCGTAGTTTTGAGTTCTTACGCATCTGATGAATCAGCTTATGGGGCGTTCATTCTTAACTGGATAAATCTACCAAGCCTTTCCTACGTTGAGGAATTACAGGAATGAATTGACTGCCCGGCCATTCCCGGAGTGGGAATGGGCTATTTTTCATTCCGAGGAATTAAAAGAATGGAATTGCGGCTAGTCTAAATCCCCTAATGGAAAAGGAATGGAATGGAGGCGCCCATTCCGCAACACTGCTCCACACCCACAATGTCAAAATACAGCAGCATGATAAAGAAAACATAATGCGTTTTATATGCCATAAACCGAGATAAACATACTTAAGCAGATGATACATGTAATTAGCACATACAAACAATGCTTTTAACACATCAGCTATTAAATATTAGAAGAAAGGTTGGCATAAATATTATTAAATATAAGCTTGTGATAGTGGCGTCTCTTGAAGTAGTACATTTCGTAAATCATGCAATTATATTTCTTTATTATCAGAAAGTTGTTCCCCACTAATTGTGTTCAGTGCTGGAGTAACAAAAAGTGTAGCGTTTTCCACAATTAATAATGTTTGTTACTTTTCCGGTTTGCATGTAATAATTATTTTTTGCCTTGTATGCTTTTAGTGCAGCTGGTGTATCTGACACGTTACTATTATGTTATCATTAACTATCCCAAGCTTGTATTTTCTGCACAAATTGTTGTTGTACAACTAATTAGATTGAAAAATGCTACGCTCGTTATAAAAATGGTCACTGATGTTAAATAAATATGAGACTTTACATTGTATACGCGAACAACGCGCTTTTTCAACAGTGCCAGCTTAATATTTTTATTGGAGCTAATCCCTCAAACGAAGAAAACGAAATTTATAGTTGGCCAAAAACGTGATTTGTAAATAAGCGCCTTGAAATTTGCATGGAAAACGTATTTAAAACATTGCGTATGATATAAATCGTTTTAGAGAGTTCACTAATTATACTGATGACTTGTTCATCCTATGCCATGTGTTCTCCAAGGCATATCTATCCTATTTTCTTGATTGATGGTACTACCTTTCCCACGTCATTTAGCTTAACTGACTCAGAAATTTTGTTTCGGGGTCTAAATATTACCGCCTTCGTTTTCTTGATATTGATTTTTAAGTGGTTTTGATAAACACAATAATTTACAGTACTTAGGGCTTGATTAGCTATTCTTAGTAAGTCTCTACCTAAGTTTGCCAAAACAAAGACACTGGTGTCATCTGCATAGATTACAAATTTATCTTCGTTATCATTGTTCTGGATCTGGCTAATGTAAAGTACAAAACAAAAAGGTCACAAAATTCTCCCCTGGGGGAAGCCGTGGGAGCGGCGCACAACGTGCTAAAACGCGTTCCGAGGAACCATAATAAAGTTTTTCCGTCCATCCATGCATCCATCAATCCATTTACAATCACTATCATCTGAGTTTAATGATGTGAATACGACGAGATTAAGGAACTAGGTATACCTCAAACACCATAAAATTCTAACTTTCGTAAAGATACATTGTGGCTGACAAAGTCTGGAGGAGTCTAAAAAAAAAAAAGCCGAGTACGACGTTCAAAGTTTTCTTCATTCCTCCAAAGTGAGAACAGAAAAGTCCAGTCGTTATATTTTTACGGGAACCGTAATGAACGGGCTGTGTCAGATTGCAAACGTCTACGAATAACACCCTCGGTGTTAACACTCTGACTCTGGCCTCCTACTTTTGAACTCGGAGGAAGCAGGTCAAATGTGCCCTTGCCATTCCCCATTTCAAGTATAAGTATGCCTACGAGAGCGGCAGAATCTTGGAACTGTGTTCGGGAAATCTGGCTGACTAAAAAAAACGTCCTCCGTTTTAAGGCGAAAGCCTTGCATGTCTGATCAGACGAAAAATCCGGTGTGATCACGAAAGAGTACAATAAAATACAACGCGTCACCTCTCAAGCGCGAGCTGTGCGTTCACTTCGACTTTTCGGCGTTCGCGTGATATAAAAAACAAGGTAAGATAGCAATACTGGATGGCTTTCTCCTTCGAGGACCCTGTTACTTTTGTTTCGGTAAGCTTTCCCATTGGGTTTGTTAGTTTTCCATTTGAACGTGTAACGTTGCGTGTAAGCGACACAGACAAGGATGGAAAACAGTGACACGCGTTGCACTCAGTGGGTGTCACCGTGTTCCTTCTTGCTTGTCTGTGTCCTTTACGCGCAACAATACAATAAGTTTTCATTTCTATTCTGTATCGGCGATTCTCAACTATTCACGCAATTATACGACATCGCTCTGTGCCTGTGAGCTCTGCTTTCCTGAGGATGCTTTTTTATTTTCTGAACGCCTTGGTGAAAGTTGCCGCAGTCGTTGCAAGCCACAGCAAGACAAAACACGCGCAGCAGATTAATTGGAGGCGAAACGGAATCCTCATTCACCGGCATTTTGCTTTAGCCCGGCCCAACGTAACCACTGAACACTTCTCCGCCCTCATTGACTCCCAGCAGCTAAGGATCTAGGCCGGCAGTGCTGTACGCTTTAGAAGATAAAGAAAATTATTTTCTGTAAATTGCAGTAGCGGCAATTGATTGACACCTTCATAAAATTTTCCGATTGTTTCCCGCGCTAGGATCGCCAGGGACGTAAATTTAACATGAGGTAGAACGGAATGAACACAGGACGCAATAGTCTGACATCCAGGAGCCCCTCCTCGCGGTAGCCTTGTCTGTAATGCTAAAGCGCATGCAGGGTGCAGTGTTTTTGCCGCCGGTTACGCGTTACTTTTTGCGGTAACTTAGTAACGTACTCGTTACCATTTGGTATTTGTAACGGGTAACGTACTTATTTACGCTAACATTTTTCGGTAACGTGAGGTTTCACGTTACTCTTTACTTTTTGTTGCAGTTACGCCGGGTGTCCCAAACAGAACTCCTTTGTCTCGCAGGCGCCACATTCCGAGAGCTATCCTTTCTGCCGCAGCGGCCGACCGCTATCGGCCTGCCAGGCGCTGACAATAGGTGTCATGTAATGCGTCCGTCGAGCACCTATATTTATCGCAGGTGCGGACGTATTCACTAAGAAGCGAGCAAACTGTCCGACGACGGCTTTGAAACAGAGCTGTTGCTTAAATTCTTCAAGCTGTTGTAGTTGTCAGCAATTTGTCCCTTCAATACTATAGCGCAGTTTATCAGTTTTTTTTAAAATAAAATTTGTTTCAAACTGCGGTATACGTTTTTGGTTGTTGAATTCCTGAGCGAGCAATGCTGACATTGAACGCCTTCGCATAAACCCTACCGATTTTCGTCGCAATTATATAAGTCAAAGGGGCAATAATGATTTAAGCTGCAAATATTTTTTTCCTGGACTTTCAGTAACGCATACAACACTGAAGGTGTCAAAGCATCGCATAGGCGGCGCTCACCGCGCAGAGCATGTACCACACGACGTGACATCGCTGCAGAAGCTGGAGATAAGGTATAAAATTCAGTTATGTAACTATGTGGCACCTACGTGGAAAGGAAACTACGGCTTAGCTGTTTGACCAGTGTGCCGCCGACAGTGACCGGTCTCGAAAGCGGGGGAGGGAGGCTTAGCCCTCCCTATTTTGACAGCGGGGGTGGGGCAGTGCCTCTTGCCCCCCCCCCCTCCGGTAGATACGCCGATGGCAAAAGCACCGGGCACAATTGGCGCCCCTTTACTGATTAGGGACCGGGGGGCGAGGGGTTCTGCCCCGCCCTTGTGCGTACGGCAATGATTCTTGAAGCTATAACAGCTTCGGTCTTTCGAAATCTGACGCGGCCCTTTAATGGTGCGCGGGAACTTTGTGTCTTCATTGTTATAGAAGCAGCTATCCTCATTTGTGCTGTCACTTCTCTGCGTAACAGAGCGTGAACTCCGTCTGGTGAACGCTTTGTTTTTTAATTTGTCCTTGCTCTGCCATTTGCGCTCCCATCCCATCGATCTCAGGTGATAATCGCCTGCCGTCGCTTCTCTCCGAGTTGGCGCTCGCCACTCGTAATTCACTGTGCATAAGTACCCTTCATAAGACACCCGTCAAGGGTGTCTCAGACACCCTTGACGTCACCGAGTTTCTTGTTGCTCACTATATCTGTTCTTTATCGCTGACCCTGACATTCTTATCAATGCCTGACAGTTCTTTCTTTTCTTTTTGCTCGTTGGTATTTCTCCCGAGCGAGTAAGTGGATAGGGGCGCGTCTTATCAACTTAGTGAAAGCTCGACGCGCGTGCAAGAAACGGGGGGTCGCATCTCCCACACAGTGCTGTTGAGTCAACTTAGGCTCGGAAATGACGAAATTCGCAGGACGACTCTTCGCCTTGGCCGTTTTTTTACGTGCTCTATCGCTCGAGGTGAGTACCAACGACCGTTTCCTATTTCCTCGCGAATAGTTGAGCTTAAGCACCTTTTCTTATTCATCCATAAGCATCAAACGATATCTTTGAACGTAACGAACCTCTCGTATGTTTCCATTCAGCTTTCGGGGACTCCTAAGGATTATATGTGGAAAGCTGGTGGCTTTCTGGATTGCCGTGGCACAGCCTCTGTATATAGGGGGCCATGAGGCTTTAACTGTGCTGTTGCCGCGATCATCATCTTCCTGGTCTTTTTGAAAAGTGAGGTGCTGGTCTTTAGCCAAGAGATCCGTATTCCGATAGCAGTTCTCGTAGCCTGCGTCTCGCTAAGTCGATGGTCTGAGCCGGCGCTGATGGTTTCTTCGCGGTTCGATCATGCTTCGCGGTTCAGCGGGGTTGTCCAGTATACATGAACGCTGAAGCACCTCCAACAGATGTTACGTAACGACGGCGAACAAGATATCAGCCTAATGGTATAGTGATGAACCTTAAACCTCTTTATAGGACGAGCTTGAGCCCAGCAAGATTAAATAATGCAACAAAGACAACGATCGCGGTGAGCAGAGTCGTCGGCCGTCGAAACGTGATGAACGGGTGAAACTATAGACCAGATTTCTCTTAGCCTCGTAGCGCGAGCCGCGCCGCTACTCTCGACACCAGGCGCCGCCTGGTGGTGCAGACGACGGCGGGGGCTGCTGATGGCGGGAGGTGATAGCCGCGCTTGCGTCGCGTGTTCGCTTGTGTCAGTGCTTTCAGAGCTGTTAGAAAGTTGCAGTCTTAGTTGCTTGCTTGCCGCGTACTAGGAACGGCAGTGCAATTACAGTACACTGTAGTGCAATGTATAAAAATTCGTCCGGGTGGCACTGCGCCGTCGTTGGGTGCCCGAACAACGAGAGAAAAAGGAAGCGGCTGATGCAACAGACCTGCGACGTTCACGGAACACGAGCGGCTTGTGTTGTGCAGCGTGTATTCTAGACGTTTTCAAGGCCCTTGATTTCGATAAGTAATAAGTGAGCTGGTGCGTTTGCTCAGGATGCCATATTTTCTACCTATTCAAACGGCTGCACTGCAAGTGTATGGGTTAAAACAGGACCACCTGCTGGATGAAAAAAAATAATAAACTGAATTACTAGAACGACAACGACGAATCTTGAAATGAGAAAGACAGTATTCATCAGATATTTTCTCACACTGCGAAGCCAATTAACAAATGTCTCTTAATTTTGCCTGAAGACTTACAGGCGCCACCGCGCTGCCGAGAGGAAACAAGCTTCAGTTATTAACATGCACAGAAATTTTAACAAGCGGTTGTTTAATCTTGCTTCTGAAATCAAAATGCGGCCACCTTGGTTGTAAATTTGTTCAAAAAGGCGCAGGTAACCTCGATGTAACGAACTGCTTCACTTTTTACAACTTCATGTCTATAGAACATATGTATTTTGAACCTCACAGCCGCGAGGCATGTCGACCTGTGGTTTCATAACAAATTTTTACTGTGACAGCAAAGGACGGTCGAGGCGATAAATCCTGATCCGGCTCAATTGTTATCGAAAGTGCCCGTGTGACAGGGATCTTGTCATTGCAGGGGCGATCCTTCAATTGCAGTTAAGTATATATCCTAAACGAGGCACGTCGCGACAGAAAGCGCACGCGTGTGCGCCGCTTGGTCAGGATCGAACTCAATCAATATCGGACTCAAACGTAATCTTCGTCTGTTTTGATAGTGATTCAAAGCACCTGTGCGACGGGGTGTTCTTGCAGACTGCTCTTTAAGAACACAGAGGTTGGGGGGCCGGCATGCGCGCTCCGTCTAGCTTTGCTACAAGAGGCTTCGGACACTACGCCAGGCCATCCTTTCGCAGTAAAAAAAGAAGCCGCACGTAATCTCCGCTTCAGCGTTCTGCGTTAAAACTGAAATAATCGCCTAAATAAATTCATCCCGTTGCACTTTGCGAGAGAGCACAAAACAGCCATCGTGCAGCACAAAGTCGGACGGTAGCGCGGCACGAAAATATCTGTCGCTGCTGCCTTTCAGAAAAAAAAAAAGAAGAAGATACAGCTTACTAGGCTTCATCTGGCCGTTATCATACGCAAATGCGTAAGTTTAAAACGTTTCTTGATATGATACAGTTATATAAAAAAAGAGAGAGTGGACAACTGCATGGCGTTGCAACTATTCAAACTTTCGTGACGATGTTGCTGAACGTTCTCGCGATGTTTGGCAAGCTCCCTGGCACAATTCCACTGTTCGAAAATGTTGTCGCATGAAAGAAGATGCACGTTCCGACATTCAGAGAAGACTGAGCGGCTGCAGCGCTCGCGAATCTGCCATCGCCCGCTACTGAGAGCCACAAACGTGGTGCACCGCGCTGTACACTCTTAATCATGTCCTGCTTAAAGTTGCAGTCTATAGCCCGGAAACGAGACGAAAAATCTAACGCCTATAGACTGTTTATTTAGCCGGCACAACCTGTAGGCGGCGCCACCCGTAGCCGTCCCGCGGCGTAGTAGCTTTCTCAGCGGCTCATCTCATAGGCGGGACTCAAATAGGCCGGAGATTTTTCGTCTCGAATCCCGGCTAGTTACGAGGCCGGCTATGGAGATCTCCTCGCTCCGCCTGAGCCTAGCTACGGTGTGTCCCAGCTACGGCACGTCCTAGCTATAGGCGGTGTATAAACCAGCGAAACAAAAGATTGATTTTAAGTCACCTTTTAAGGTCTAATCGGGGATTTGGAGGCTGAGACACATGTTTTAGGACATACATAATCGATATACACAAATTACATTCAGAAGTAAACCACAGAAAAATGCACAACAAACACTCGCGGATTCGAACTCGCGAACACTCGATCAGCAAGCGCGTACGCTAACCACTACACCACATCACGCCGCGGCGACAGCTGTAAAAGAACGGGGTTTATATGTACCAATGGGTCGCTACACACTGGCGTATTAGTGCAGTGTAGATCATTATTATACATGCAGCGTTCACTGATACGTAAGGAGACATTTTTTAAATGCCATTCGTGAAAATATATACCGGCTCACTCAAGGTATTGCTCAGAGCATGCTTGAAGCGAATTTGCATGCTTGGTATAAAAGATAAAACTGTTCCGCATATATTTGGCACTGGCACCTCAGTGACATTCAAGGAATCTTAGCGTGCATAACCGAGTTCTATTCACGTAAGCCTCCAGCCTGTTGCCTTTCGTGGATTGAACGAGGTTTCAACGTCAAGATTCGCTTTCCGTGGACGTGAGCTCGGAATCCATACGCGTGCCAACCATACAGCGACGTAGCCGTAGCAACGACGTAGCAACGACGGAGAATAGCCGTGTTCTAGGTAACGTCGCTGGCCGCTTCACCGCCGATGGTTACCGGGCCGGTAGCCGATATCGTAACTAAGCCTATTCAGTTTATTTCGAAGCCGTAGTCGACGGTGCTTCAGAACAAAGCGCTCACGCTCATATGCCAGGATCTTTTACTTCTTACCGTTGTTGGCTCGACCCTCTCCGCGTAATAATTACACACTGAGATGAACATGCGCTGATAACCGTGGTATTGTCGGCAATATGTATAATATGCGAACACGCTCGAGCAGGTGCGGTGTGCCGCGCACGCACTGCAGATGAACTTCACTTGTAAAGGAACTCATCTTGGTTGTAAACGTTGGATAGTGCACGTCGCTTCCCCTCAAACGAATGACACTATTCCCGCAGATATTATTGTTGCTTCAACAGGAAGTGCGGCCCACGTTTCGGTCGACCATGCAAGCGAGGAGGTCGAGCTGACTGCATGCAGCTTCGCGGCTCGGCGGACTGCGCTGCGGAAGAAATGTCTCTCACATGCGCTCACTTTGGACGACACTCGCGCGACAGACGTGACTCGTGAAGTGGACTGTCCACGCTAAAGACATGGCGGCTCGCCATTCGCCGTTGTCTGGCACGCAGTACGCAGGCGGGAACTGGCTGCTAACATGAACTGGATCTTAATCCGGCAGTATTATCGCCGAAATATTTGCGACGTTCTGTTGCGACTCCATCAGTGGCCATATTTTTTAGAACATCTCGATTCATGCTGGTATAGCGGCCCCGCCGCGCAATTTAAATCACCTCATACTCATCTCAAAGCGGAGAATTCGCTAAACTCACACTGGATGATACAATATTTTTCACATAAGTTTACTAGAATATTTTCTGGAAGCACGAGTCCATGCAATTGTACTATACGCAGTATTTTTGCGAAAGGAACCTTCATAGGCATGCAGTACCTAGCTGTATACCAGTTCCACCTTTCAATAAATTTTAGGCATATTTCGCCGCTATTAATACGGCGGTACACGCAAAATTGGCGAGCTACATCCACACAGCTGCATTTGCATGCGCACGCTACTGGGGTATGTTAGTTTGTTGTGCTATAGAGTGCATGGGATAGCCTTCTGGGGTTTTTTACTTGTACACGCACTTAATTTTTTATGTACAGATTACTGAAAGGTGTTGCGCCACCAGAAATCCAGAACGTATAGTGGTGCATTAATGGAAAATGAATTTGACACCATCGCGTAATAGGTTCTAGTGTTGCAGAGCTATGCGCAGATGCTAAAAGACAAGGTATGGTCTATGAAGGATGCAACTTTTGGTGCAAGTTGGATTTGTAATTTTTTTATTGCGCACATACAAAGCGGTTGCTCCTCAGTGTGGCCGTCGTCACGAGGAACTTAAACTGCTAAACTATGACATATTATCCCAAGAAAGTTAACGTAGAGTGGCCATTTGTCGAACATGAGGGTGTTTAACGATTTCTGAACTTTTTAGGCCAATGAAGCGATGTTATTACGAGGTACACCCACCGGCGTGCGCACTTCGGGCTGGCACATATGTACGTTCCAGAGGACGGTAATTTAAGTATGCAAATTTTTTTTCCAGACTTAGGCATTGCTCACCATGGATTTAGGAGAAAAGCTTGAACGGTTTTGCGAAATCTAGAAACATCGTGGAAGCTCTACTGTTCGCACTTGATTTCGACAGCATGCCTTTGCTTTTAATAGAGCATTAAATTAGATATGTACATTTCACGGCAAACGATTCGCGCATTTGTCCAAGGAAGCATTTTGTTTTCTTCATTACCAACCTATTTTATGTCCACCTGAGGCGAAGGTCTCTTCACTAATCCCCCTTGATGAAGCTTGGAATAACAGAGAGCTGAGCTAGTTGGTAAGTATTCATTCTAAAAAGACAGGGCGTGCAAACACGGACACAAGAAGAAGTCAGGACACCACAAACGCCATTGATCCTATCTAGCGTATTCATTACTATTTTTTGTGTGTTTGTGGCATGCACAAGAACCAAGAAAGCAGTCAGGTTGCGGTATCTCTAATGCGGACTCCCTTGACGTCAAATGGCATGCCGTGTAGTGGTTGATTGTTGGCTTACGGAGTTTTAGAATTGTGTACGCAGACGTTGCGTTGGCTGGGCACGTACGCTATACTGTATTCGGAAAGTAACGTTCGTATACCAGTGTCTAGTCTTTGACAGATGCGCAGTGGCAACAAAACGAAATTGTGCACACGAAGCTCTGGGTACCGAATTTTAATAATGCCTAATTTTAACCACTTGGGATTTTTTAACGTGAACCGATTACGTCACATAGGAAAGTTTTTACGCTCAGTTCCCCCTGGATGGTTACCTGGAGTAACCACTACAAGTAACTTGGAAACTATAAGCATGAAGTGTGTTTAGACATGCGTATAAAACTTCGCATTCTTTTTTTTTTTAAGTAACGGCGGTTAAAGCATGGACGCACCATGTTCCTCGTAAATGTATCGTTCAGCGGAATCATTTTCGTTGAGAATGACTTGACTGGCCCTATCAGCTTCATAGTTCAACAGTACCTGCTGTGTCTATAGCGTGTATAAGCATGCGAGAAACAGGTACTACTCACGTGTAAAAATAAGTAATTATTGTAAAAAATACAAACAGCGCTAAAAGCAATGCTCAGCGCTGAAGGAAACAATAAACGTGACACCCGATGTTTTTTCGGACAATATATTCTGGTGCTTTTGATCGTTTCAACGATCGTTTTTGATGTTTCAATGATCGTTTTTTATTGTTTCAATGTTTCTTCAGCAGCTTCCCGCCGGCAAAACACCTGGGAAACAACTGGGTATTTCTCATTGCACTCTGCACAAGACGAAGCATTGAGCATACCCGTTGGGTACGTGAGGACCTTAATATAGTACATTGTCAAGCACAAATAATCATATCGTACATGGTCAAGCACAAATCGCTCTAGAACTGTGCCAACTGAAGGTTACAAATTCTCTTGCACTTGATCGCAGTAGAAAGCCTTGTTGTCGTACTCCCTCCAAACTCCGGGGTCAGGCGATGGGCAGGCTGCTGGTATTTCATCCTGACGAAAAAAAAAAGAAGCAAGAAGACACATTCGACGTTAAGTTCTTAGATCACCTGCCCTTTTCGCCCATCACACAAAAACTTCTACTTGGGAAACGGTTGTTCTCATTCTGTTATATACCTTGTCAATTTTGTTTAAATAGACAGCGTCACAGAAGTTGGAAATTACAAAAAGTGTTTTAAGAAGCTGCTAATGAAGCTTTCTTAGTATTTTAACTATAAACTTACCACAGTTATGAAAGAAAGCTTAGCATCATTTCCTCAGAAATACTCGTCGACTTCCACGAAATAAATACATGCGGGTATTGAACATCTGACCGAAGATGACTTAAGCTTTGTTGAGCTTCTCCATGAAACTTCCAGTTTTTTTAGAAGTGAAGCTGTGTTTCGAATGTCCGCTGCAAGTGAAAACCTCAGCACAGTCGCAATTTGATGAGAATCACGTACAAGAAAAGCGGTTTTACAATAGACCCACGATTCATTCGTTTAGTAAATAAGATTTTTAGATGGCGTGAAACGCAAAAAAAAGAAAGAATAAAAACACGCAAGAAGAAAGATCGTATAGTCAGTTACGGCATTGTAAACAACACCACGGCCGGTGTTGCTGCTGCTGCTGGAGACACTGCAAGGCGTGAGCTACTGGCCAGTTGCTCGATAAAATGCGCCTGGCTCTTGTGTCAGAAGGTTTTGTCACCTGCAAACGTATTCAAATCTGTCTATACTACTATCTCGAGGATGAACAACAATTATATCCCTTATTACGACTGCTGTATGCACTTCACTTCTCGTAATAACATTAACATGATCTATCCAACATAAATAATAAGCTGCCAACGAAAACAACAATACTTTTATAAAACCACGGTTATATATCGCTGTTGCATCGCATGAAGTGATGGATGAGAACAAAAATGCCATCAATAACTACCTAACGTCTAAATTATATATGACGCATACTTTACCTTCATCAGATCAGCAATTTGCACAGGCACCATTGGTGAATGATGCACTGATGTACTTGTCCACACTTCCCTTGGCACTGCATAAGACCAATGGGCAAATGTGACCCGAAACCACAGAAATCAGTGAAGGGGCACAGTAAATACGCGAATGTATTCACGAGCATGAATGAGGCTGGCTTTAAAACTTGTTAGAAATTAGGCAGGAAAACGCGTTTTAAAGACTGTCGCTATTCAGAAAGTCAAATTGCTTATTTTTCCTCCTAAAAAGAGAGATGCCGCTAGTCTTATCTGTGAGCGCCTGATGCAATGAAACGGTACTAACGGCTTCGGTACTCGTAAGTGCAGTTTTATTATTTTTGATTGTGGAAAAACTTTTCCGCTTCCTAAAGGTAAAAAAAGAAATGTAAATGCGAAGTATAACACCTACCATGAAAGGATGTCCCAACATCATTCAACTGCTAGCAGAAATATGCTTCCTTTGATTGCCGCATTGTATCATTGACCATAAATGCAGAGGACAGTTGCTAGCCGAAAGATAAGAAGCCCTGCGAAGAGCTAAATTACACTTCTGAGGACAAAAAAGTGTAGCGCAAAGCAACACACACCAGACAGAGAGGACGGGACTGGCGCTAACTTCCAACTGTGTTTATTCAAGAAACGTACGTACATATATCAGGAACACAAACAGCAAGGCTGACACGTCGCGATAATCAGGCACAAATCTAAGGGGGATCATATCTATAGGCATTGTCAGCAGGAATCACTTTTTGGGCAACATTGGATAACAAGAAGGCTCCTGACTGGCGGTTGCACGCATGTTCAACAGATTGCATTCGAAGCCGCTAGATAAAGGAAAAAGGACCAAAGAATAAGCAAGAAAACTTGGAGATTGTTCATAAGATTGGTTTTTTTTACTGGCGAAGAACAACGGTTCTACATGAACAGTAACTAGAAGCAATGCGTCATACGTAAAAGCGATGCTTCGTATCATCACAACGACGAATTGCGGGCGTAACCATTCAGAAAACCAATGAACAAAACAAACAGACAACATTTTTTTTTGTCTAACGGAAGCGCGTGTGCTTCTGCAGCGAATTGTAATGAAAACGACAACAAAACTTAAAGGTCCAAAGGGTGCGTCAAAAAATCAACAAGACTTACAACGTGCAAAGGGGCGTCATAAAACACAAAAATGAAGTAGAATAACCCAATGAGGTGAAAGGTTAACATGCCCTTCCAAGAAGGTCACTTCATTACTCATGAGTGTTATTGAGGCGTGCTATTGCAGTTGTCACCGGTCTTTAAAATATAGTAGCTTCAACTATCTCCCTTCTGTCCTATCTTGCCCTCTTTAGGAAACTTGTGCGCGCAAACCAGGTGGCACCCGCATCTTTTGCAATGCTCAGCCAAATGCCCTCCCGAGTTGTTCTTAACGACAGCGCGTGCTCTCTGGCCCTCTCATTGAAACATCGACCTGTTTGTCTATGTAACTTTATCGCAGCTGAGGGGATCTTAGACTACGACTTGGATCACTTCGGTGAAAATAGTGTCATGGTTCTTTTCACATTTTTTGCTTTTTTCCTTTTTGACATCATTAGCATACCTTCGAGAGCTTGCATGGAGCCGTGAACACACATTGACACTGTACTTTGAGAGTGCTTTTTTCAAGTTGTGCGATACGGTGTACGTCGGTATAGCTATCGTGGGTTGTCGCTCACGCTCATTAGAGTTATTGTTTCCAGACCTTTAAGCTTTTCAGAAGGGACTCGCAAACACTTGAGACTAGCACCAGCTGAACTTTGAGAAGCGTTAAGGCGGACAATTTGCAGTTGAAACTAGCATGCATTTGATGTTGGCAGGATTTTTCTATAGAAGCCTCAAGCAAGTCATGGCGATACCTCTCTTAACAATTTTGAGTGGGCACTGTCAAGGGCAACAGACTTTTCTTAGTTCTGGGATTATACATCCAGCAATGTGCTTGTCCGGAAGGACGCTTTAAATCAAGGAACTGAATGACACTATTTTCACCCGATGGATACCAATGTCGTATATAAGATCCCCCCAGCTGCGATAAAGTTTACATAGGCAAACGTCGATGTTTCAATGAGAGGGCCAGAGCACGCGCTGTCTGTAAGAACAACTCGGGAGGGCATTTGGCTGAGCATTGCAAAAGATGCGGGTGCACACCTGAGTTTGCGCGCACAGTTTCCTAAAGAGGGCTAGATAGGACAAAAGGAGATAGTGAAGCCTACTATATTTTAAAGACCGTGACACTGCATTGCACGCCTTCCAATACACCATGAGTAATGGTGACCTTCTTGGAAGGGCATGTTTAACTTTCACCTCATTTGGGTTATTCTTACTTTCATTTTTGCTGTTTTATTGACGCCCCTTTCGTTTAAGTCTGTTGATTTTTTGACGCACCCTTTTGGAACTTTAAGTTTTGTTGTCGTTTTCATTACAATTCTGCTTGCAGAAGCACACGCGCTTCCGTAGACAAAAAAAAAATGTTTTTCTTGTTTTTTTTTGTTCATTGGTTTTTTCTGAATGGTTACGCCCGCAATTCGTCGTTTGTGATGTATACTGAAGCTCGCTTTTACGTAGACGCATTGCTTCCTAGTTACTGTTCATGTAGAACCGTTGTTCTCGCCATGTAAAAAAAACCAATCTTATGAACAAATCTCCAATTTCTTGCTTTTCTTTGGTCCTTTTTTTTATCTAGCGGCTTCAGAATTGCAATCTGTTGAACATGCGTGCAACCGCCAGTCATGGAGCCTTCTTGTTATCCATGTTCGCCAAAAAAGTGATTTCCTGCTGACAATGCCTATAGATATGATCCCCCCTTAGATTTGTGCCTGATTATCGCGAGTGTCATGCCCTTGCTGTTCTTGTTCCTTTATATGTACGTACGTTTCTTGAATAAACACAGTTTGGAAGTTAGCGCCAGTCCCGTCCTCTCTGTCTGTCCG
Organism: Rhipicephalus sanguineus; assembly: GCF_013339695.2. Taxonomy (NCBI): domain Eukaryota; kingdom Metazoa; phylum Arthropoda; class Arachnida; order Ixodida; family Ixodidae; genus Rhipicephalus; species Rhipicephalus sanguineus. The sequence goes on from NW_023614366.1 coordinate 43,834, forward strand.
TGGTGTGCTTTGCGCACAACTTTTTTCCTTCAGAAGTCATGAACCACTAGCCCAACAAAACGTATTGCTAAGCCATAAATTACACAGCTTGTCAAGCAACACGAAGTGATTATCAGTGACACGTCAAGAGCGACGAAAGCCTCTGAACTGTATGAGATTTCACAATAAATGCGACCAGCACGACAACACTGCGCGACTCTTGAGACGGATGACCATTACAAACAAAGATAAGTACTCGTATACTCGTATAGTTACTCGTACGCCTACTCGTATAGTTATTTCAAAAGCCGGCAAAGAATATTCCGGCAGCTCAATACCGTCATTCATATATATCAGCGCAAGCATGCAACAATGTGAACGCTAACAGCACGAGCATATATGTGAAGAAAGAAGAACACTCACCCAGGCGGGTACGATGCGCCGGGCTGTGTCCGCAGTGTGCGCACCCGCGAGACAGAAATGGCGCGAAAGCGTCGTGTAATCCTGCGTCAACTGCTTGCGTGTAGCCATTTCACGTGCAAGGTGGTCGCTATGTCCTCGCAAACACCCCCGTTAATATTGATATACGAGAATGTTTCTATGGCGGCCGAGTACCGGCTCACGCGGCACGCTCAACAACCACACCAACCTATTAATCATCCGCCGCGGTCGCGGAATGCGCTAATCTACCACTCGCGCCAAAACGCAACCCCCCTTCCCGCGCACAATATCTTGAACTCTCGTTTTTACCTCCTTCCTTTCTTTTCTCTGCGCAAAACAGCAGAAGCGAGTGCAACAGAGAGCGTAGCAGCCCCTATTCTCTCTCACGCACGCAAGAGGGTGCGTAGTTAGCTCCATGCGTATACCCTCCTCGCAGCTAGCTCGCCTTTGCGGCCGACGCTGTCGGCCGCATGCGTATCACCACGCTTGCGCCGACAAGTTACACCGGGAGCATACGCTGAGCTGTAGCCAGGATTCTCACTTACGCGGCCCACACCGACGCGCGACTAATGCTGCAGGCCGTCTATAAGGCGGCGGTGAAGGGTGCACGTTTTTTATATACACTTGTCACGGCTAATTCCTTTCGAAGGCCTACTTATAGCCGGGAGTTTTCCTGAGTTTTGAAGCGTCCCCGCCTACAGGGCATGAGTTAGCCAGGACTTGATTAAGAGTGTACGCCAGCGCGTTTAGCAGCCCCAAGCAAACGCTCGCACCGCGGCGCCTCGTCGGCCAAACATGGCGGCCCCTTCGAGCGCTCGAAATTCTGGTCTATAGCGCGCTCTTTATTACGCGTCGTCATACTTCCAGTGTTGTGGCTGGGACGCCGTAATCTTCGACAGGATAGGTGGAAGCTTGGAGTGTTGGATGAGTACCGTCACTGCAAACGCAGACTAGCCGAATTGGGCGTTTTAAGGCTACAATCCTTCGTAATACAACCTTCATCTGGACAGTACTCCCTTAGGGTGTAATGAGGTCGGTGTAATAAAGTTCTGCGTCCTCAATTTTACTTCGTGAAGAAATTATGGGGAAGAAAGAAGTAAATTCACTATATGACCCATTCGTCGATGGAGTTCCAAGAACAAAAAAACCCCATCTCATTTCCTCTGGCATGTTTTCTCTTTTTTTTTTTCCGAGGCTTTCCCATAATGCCTTCAGTGTTGGCGGGCATGTATTCAGCTGTGCGGGGGAAGAAAAGAAAGAGGCGGCAAGCTTCAGCGCACTAAAAATCCCTTGCACAGATAGCCCAGAGAAAGATACGTTGCGACCCTCCGAACGGCTGGAGAGGAAACGAGGAAGCCCTTTGGCCTTGGCGGCTGCAGCCTACTGCCGCCCGCCCCCGCCAGGTTAAAAGCAAGCCAGACGAGGCGCTACCGAAGTGAAATGGGATAAAGCTTCGCGCCGCATGCACCGCGCGAAGAAAAAAAACATAGAAAAAAAGAAAGAAAAGCGAGGGAGGAGTCGTCGAGGTCGTTCCCGCGGCGGCGCGATCGTCGTAGCTAGGCTAAAGTCCCTGAAAAATATAAAGTAGCGCCAAATGCGTCCCTTCGCCTCTGCTCTCCCTAGCAGCTGCAGCACGCCTGCAGCAAAAGCCAAGCACATGTTCACTTCAGTTGTTAGTAGTGCGTCGTTCCGTCCCCTTTGTTGCTATGTGTTCTGATTTCGTTTTCACGTTTTCCTTACCTATGAATGAACTCCTGACTGTTTCACACAGTCCTCTATATATGTGTGGTCAATTTTTATTCATTCCTCATGGCATATCAAGTCCTAGGATCCAATGTGCAAAGCGACCAGTCACTATTTACAGGAATTTTTTTATTTATGCATGTGATTGCCTAACTCCAGTTGACGTTTCAGCCATGGGTGCTTGGATTATTTTCATGTGTAATTATGCGTAAGCCGTCAAGTGAGGAATTAAGGATGAACTTTTGAGTTACAGTGGCACTAGCGGCATAAAAACATTGAAGCATGGCTGTACTTCTTATGCATATGAGAAGTATTGGTACGTTGCCGTCATGTGATTATGCCGACAAGTTCCCAAGCACACTTCAGAAATTTACGATGGCTTCAAGTATCTGTGAGTAAATATGTACAGCACATATGAAGGCAACCTTGTATTTTGTGGGCATTGCTGAATGCTTTATGCACCTTGGTAAGTGACCTACAGTCAAACCACAGGTCTATTTTGGGCTTTTTTGTAGAAACTCAAATCCAAAATCAGTGCGACCAAGTTTTGATCCATAGGGCAAACTAATGCAATGAAAAACTGTACAACTGCCTGTCTACAACGGTTTCATATTTCCCAAAAGTGATGCTAACCTTATTGGACTATTAGTTGCCTTCGTGTGTAGGCTGACACCCAAGTTCCTTGGGTAGCTTATTTTTTTGGATTATACGTACATTGGCATGGTGAAGTGCACACGTTAGTGCGCATCATGATGAATTTTTACACCCTCTTTCGTATTGCTTTACTGCTGTGAATATGTATAGTGCTTAGGCTGTACTGTACATGTTGTTCCACGTGTTCAGTTTTGGGAGTAGGTTCTGTGCACGACGATGAAATATAGACCTATATCCTTACATTGACACAAAAACTGCTGCGTTTGATTCCAATAAAATGTTTGCAACCACTGGTTCTTGTATCAATTGAAGTATGACTACTTCGTGCAATGCAAATTGAAAGAAATGAATTTGTGCTTGCAAAACAAATTGCTGAAACACTGCCTGCTCAATGTAACTGCTTGTGTTTTTTACCAAACACATTGAACAGATGATTCACAGATTATGACACATTGTAGAAGATAGGCAACAGAAAGACAGAAATCTCACTGTTTCTAACGTCGATTGGGTGATCTTTTATCAATAGTAGCATAATTGAAGTGCTGTTGTATAAATAAAGTTTAACATAGTGTGCAGGTGGACGAGGGAGTGCACATATGATAGTTTTTTCCAGTTTTCTTCATATTTGCTACAGTCCTCGTGTTTCTGTGTTACGATTGTGAAATTCTGAATTGCAAACAAGCCAACCTCTCTGCTGCTGTGGTGTAGTCATTCAACAGAACCATTTTTTCTCAGAACAGCTGTTCCATTGAGGAAGAGGTATATGCTTTTTTTTAATGGGTACTGCATCTCTGTCTTAGGGAGGGCCAAGTACACATGGACGTTCACAAGAGAGAAGTGCAATACATTAACTTTTTGTTTTGTGGGACCTGTCACTGGTAAACGGGGAGGTTGTCTTGACATTGGGGCACGCGTTGGCATTCCCTTTAATGCGGTGGCGTGTCTTTAACAATAAAGCTATTAGTAAGAAATGTGGTAGTATCCGAGTATGAAAGCAAATAAATACTGAATGTGCGTTATAGAGCATCACTGAGTGCCGTGCTAAAGCGTGCATTGCGAATAAGCGCTATTGCGGAAATAGATAAGCGTCAGCTGCTCAAAGGCGCTGCTGCCCCTAGCTGCGTGCAGCTCGCGGCTGTACGCGCGCATTCAACGCACTTTATGTTAGGCGCGTTACAATGTCCTTGTAACTCTGGAATTTTCTGCGTGTGTATTTTCATATGCGAACGCAGGGCGGTCCGCGCTAAGAGGCATTGCGAATAAGCGCTAATGCGGAAACAGATTTTTGTTCAGATGCTCAGAGCGCGCTGCTGCTCCTGCGGCACCTCGCGGCAGTACGTGCGCATTAAATGACTTAAAATGTAGGCGCGTTACAATGTTCTTCTAAGTCGGCATCTGCGTGT